>NW_027108991.1:322339-324410 GCF_000696795.3 Halyomorpha halys
TATTTTAGCAAATTTACTCTTCTTTAAATGACGCTCTCTTAGGTTTTCTTGTGTTGTTCCTACTTTTTAAGATATAGAGCTCCGAATGAAAAGTTATTTTCTTTTTTTTGGCTATGAAACAGTCGTCATTTTTTATTGCTCCTACCTATACTTGGAAGACTCATTAATTTTGATTATTAATTATACATAGTTTTCATTAAAGTAATAAAAAATTAGGTTGAGATGACTGCCTTTTTCTCCTCTTGGGCTCTTGTACTGTGATAATGGTCAGTAGAATTGACGTAGTCAATTTCAGTAGTCTTTGAAAAATATGCATGATGTTGGTGTTTAAATTTATTCACGACTCAAAATCTTTTGGAATATAGGTAGAGTTTTTCTAATTTATAATCTAATAAAATCTTCGAGACTGATTTTATTCTTTAAATAAACTAAATTGTATCCATTTAATTCTTAAACACTCTTTATTAAGATTTTAAATGCCCATCGTTTCGGCCAATCTGCCTATCCTCAAGGACAATCTTAAATATAAATTCACACCTATTAAAGTTTTTTGCAGATTATTCTGCTCAGGTCAAATCAACCTATTTTGTCTCTTTTTAATTTAATTTTAAGACTTTGAATTAAAAATTATCTTGTACTATTATCATTCAGGATAATTTATAGGTAGGATTTTTTAAAATTTAAACAGGTGACTCTCTAGGAACCATTCAGCATTAAACATTCACTTGTCGGTTTCCCACAAGGATTCTGTCTTAGTCCAATATTATTCAATTAATCCATTAATGACTATCCGAACTTCAAAATGTTAATTTATCTTTATCATTAATACAGCGTTAAATTCCTTATCTTAACGAATTGAGTCTGTTAATAATAGATTAATAAATCTTTAAAAAAAAAATTATAAGCACTCTCAAAAATGGGATTTAGCTTGAATAATGAAAAAAAAAAGAAGCCATAATTTTCACAAAACGACCTACACACCCTCATACATATGTAGTTTTAAATCATGCTCCTATTCTACTTGCCAACACTGTTAAATACTCAGGAGCTATTGTAAAAAATAACTTACAATTTCAGCAACGTACCAATTTATTTGTTGGAATTCACAAATTTACAGAAAAATACATTAAGTAAATTTGAGGAAGTTTTCGAACACATAGTCTTAGGAAAGTACACATGTGTAAAGGACATTTTTACCTTCCATAAAGCCAAGTTATTGTTATCACAGTAAAAACCAAAGTGAAAATGTTTACAGTTTGGACTTCGGGTAATCTAATTCCTATGGAAGTGTTCATAATATATTTTCTTGGAATAAGAAATAAATAGAGTCTATTTTATGAATTATTTGATTCTGTAATATTAAATTCTAAATAAATCCATACAAAGAGTAATTTTTATTTTTATTTATATTTTTTTTTTACATATAAGTGTACAATCATTCAGTTTTAACAAATTAAATCATCAGTTAGCGTTACTTAACATAATGCTAATTATGATTAGTTATAAGTAATGGTAATTACTTAGCATTACTTTATATTCTTGGTAAGGAATTACCCAATGGCGGTACTTCATTGCTTTGATGAAGGTCTCATGGCCATCTTTTTTTCAGACGCCTCGGAGGCTTCAGGAGCTTATACCACTTCTCTGATCATAATGAATGTCTGTCCTATGTAGAGCTTCACTGATTTAAGAGCATATAAATCATTATAAGTATTCTAATTTTTAAAATTTCAATTAGAATATAAACTATTCTATATTTTGAACTTGCACAACGTTTCGGGATATTATCCCATACGCATGTACTATTATATACTCATAGTTATAAATGATGAAATTTTGTCATTTCTGTACATATTTTTTATAACCAACAACATAATATATATTATAATTTGAAGTTTTGTTCACCTCAACAATTTTAAAAAACTGAAGTCAATTTCATCTTATTTTAAAACTATTTTCCCCCCTCTTTTTCAGTCTATTTTCTCCTAAAATGGAGAAAAAAAAAATCGTTTAAGGGCATAGGCCGAATAAATGTGACAATTATCGTATATACTAACATATTGGTGGTACT
>NW_027108991.1:324501-329573 GCF_000696795.3 Halyomorpha halys
ATATGACTAAAGTCCATTGTACTACTATCATGGAGACAAAATAAAATAAAAATAAATTTTAAGAAACAGAAACATATTAGAGTTCTAAACAAATAATTAGATGCATTGTAGATGAACGTCGCCACTATGTCTGTGCGAACAGACCTTGGATTTTTTATCTCCCAGGAATAATGGTTTATATTTTTAGCTATCAGAAAGAAAGCAACAGCTGTATTTTTGTTTTTGTAACTTGAGTATAATGAAGAGAAAAAAATATCAGGAATGTTGTTTGTTTAACCAGTTTTAAAAAAAGATTTTTCATTGAGTAAATGGTTTTGTAAAGATGGTAATTTTCTCATACCTTTTGCTGAACAATAGATCCTTGTAACAATAATTATAGTTTGACGCTGTTAATTTAATTATTTTTTTTAAAAAAAAGTTTTTATCTATCATTTTGAATATTTCAAACGAATAAAAATATTTTTTTTCTGCAACATTATCTTGTAAGGCAATAAATTAAGATTATTATTATTATTATTATTAGTTTGTGTTCATTAATAATTTCGTATTACTACAAATAGTAAGCTAAATAAGGTCGTAAATTACAACCCCTACTAGACAAACTTCCTATTTACAACCAAATATTCTTATACACTACAATAATCAGACCAATTTAAACATATGGAATTCAGCTTTAGGGCTCCGTCAAACCATCCAATTCCTCCCGTATCCAATCCTTACAATCCAAAATCATTTGTAAAATTCTGGATGCTCCTTATTACGTCACAAATAAACTCATCCACAAAGACCTAAACATCTCTTTCGTTGCGGATTTGGCCCGGAATAAATATCCCTCCTTTCATTCCAAAATCCTTAACCCTACCAAACCTGGGACAAGAAACTGCTCGTCGATTTCGATTGCAACAACACCTTGACAAACGCTCAAAACTTCACATTCACTAAAAAAAATTATTATACACTATGATAATTAGACCAATTTGGACATATGGAATTGAGCTGTGGAGTTCGACCAAACCATTAAATTCCTCCCGCATCCAATCCTTAAAATCCAAAATCCTACGTAAAATCCTTGATGCTCCTTATAGCGTTACAAATAAACTCATCCACAAAGACCTTAACATCCCATTCGTTGCAGATTTGTCCCAAAACAGATTTGCGTCTTTTCATTCCAAACTCCTTACCCATTCTGACCTATTAGTTCTTAATCTCCCATTCTTAACAATCCCTGATAATCCTTCGAGGTGTCTGAAAAGAAGATGGCCACGAGACAATCTAATTAAAAGCAATGATTGAAGTACCGCCATTGGGTAATTCCTTACCAAGACTATAAAGCAATGCTAAGTAATTACCATTACTTATAATTGGCATTATGTTAAGTAATAATAAATGACGATTTAATTTGTTAAAGCTATACGATTCTACACTTATATGTGAAAAAAGTGTAAATTAAAATTATTTTTTTAATGTAATTTACAACTGAATAAATAATAAATACAATAAGTAAATATGTGGAATGTTTCACTTATATTTGAAAATCTTCGGAAGGAACCACCCGTTGGAGGTACTTCAAACATTAATTTAAATTAGAAGGTCCCGTGACCATCTTCTTTTCAGACGCCTCGGAGGATTATCAGGGATTATTAAGGATTAAGGCCTCGAGAATTTATATTGTAAAAATGTTTTTAGAGTGCTACCAATGATTAGTTTTTCTACATGCTTGTACCATACCATTATGATTTCCTTCAATTTACTTGATGTATTTATGTACAGTTGTAAATATTAATAAATAAATTTTAAAAAATAAAATATAAAAATACTCTTTTTATGGATTTATGTAAGTCCGATTTGTACAGTATCCATTTATATTTGGAGATTTTGAATTTTTCATTAAAACATGTGAGCATCTTGTATAAAAATAAAAAAATATTCTTTGAATGAATTTATTTAAAACGTAATATTACAGAATCACATAATTTATAAAATAGACTCTATGTATTTCTTATTGCATAAAATATATTATGAACACTTCCATGGGAATTAGATTACACGATATCCAAATATTAAACATTTTCGGTTTGGTTTTTACGGTGATTAAATAACTTGGCTATAGGGGAGGTAAAAATGTCCTTTACACATGTGACTTGGACCTAGGATGTTCGGAGTAACAAAGTTCTGATTGCCGGGATTACACTATATCTACAAATACAATTTTGCACTTATAACTGTTAAGTAACTACTATACAAATGTCTTGTTTTTTTTCTCCTATCAAACTTTTAAAAAAATGAATATACTTTATTATAATTTTTTTTTTTACCGTGACCTAATTATATTACACGCATGTAACCGAAAATAAATCCTCTGGGTCAGAGAGAATGCAATAAGCGTTTACCCTGTCATAAAAAATTAATTGCTTGAATTTTTTTTTTTTATTCATCGTTATTATTTACCAAAATAAACCAACACGGTAAAGGTTGGTCAAAGCTTCTGTGAAAGTCTTTGATAATAAAATCATTTACGTTTGTACAGAGTTTACTTTGAAACATTGCTTTGTTTTAACCACGGCTGTTAATACACCGTACATTGAATTTAGGGATGGGAATCTAAATTTAAGTTTATCGATTATTACAATCCAAAGGCTCCTAAAAAAAAAAAATCAAATGAACTGGCCAGCGTTCATCCCTGTGGTCTTTCCTCCAATCAAAGTTTCCTCGACAAAAAATTAGGGTTTAATCCAACTTTTTTATTGAATAGGCATAAAGGCAGCTGATACGATAGGTTATCCTCGTGCGAATTTCCTGATGTCATTATTTTATATTCTGAGTCAATTTTCATACAAAATTTAACTTTCCCTATTTAGGTTTTTTTGAAAGCTATGCAAATACTTTTTTGATATTTTTACCCAGCCCTGGTTGGTTCATTTTGAAAAAAAACTTTCTTGTTCCTTTGTATTAAGTTAATAAGATAACTTTAAATTTTTGTGTGATTATTTTATTAAGTTGTAGTAAACAGGTACATGGTATACGGTGCAATCTCGGTAATCAGTAATAATTGCTACAGGGGGTGTTCGGATTATTAGAAAGTTCGGATAAAACAGAAATTATTAGGAAAAATGATGTAATGAAATTCAATAACATGAGAGTACATAACAATTTTTATTTATTTATTTTTAATTGGAAATATGAAAGTTTGAGTTTTAAAAAAGTAGTCTTCCAAAAAGAAGTGGGTGATTTTTATTTAATTATTGAGACTTTGCAGAAACTTCTTAATTGCTTTTTTTTTTTGTTTTCCTATATTTTTAATCTTAGTTAATTACTAATAACACATTTCAATGTTAACTCCACTTTACATTCATATGGTATGCGGTTTTACTCTGCAAGAGAAAAAAAGAAGACAAAAAGGCACTATGCTACTATCTCCAAGGATCCGGGTTCGAAGCCGGCTGTAACAGGTAATTATTTATTCTGTTACTGTAGTCGTTAGTCAACCCTGTGGGTTCAGGAGGCCTTCGGGGTCCATTCAGCCTAACAAAGTGGGTACCCCATGGTGAAAAACCAAAGGGTCAAGGGTGATTCTAACCGAATCATTTCCTTGCACAACCGCTGGTCAAGTAACAGTACTTTCTAATAAAGTACTGACCCTTCATGGGTTGTAGCGGTAGGCAAAATCATAGAGATTTGATATGGAAATAGGAGTAAATTAAGGAGCATAAGCCCATTACAGTTTGTAATTTACATGAACAGAATAATATGGGAAGCTAAACTAAGGAACCCAAAACTGAAAATAGGAAATAAAAGTTTCTAACAGTGTAGAGGTATACCAAAAAATATTAATTTACATACAATTATAATACTGTACTTTGATATAAGTAGTTTTATTAATTATTGTTTATTTTTATTATATATTATTCCACTTCAATAAGATAAACAATTATTTTATTTATTTATTTTTTTATGAACAAACAAAACTGAACCTGATTGAGACCAGTAGAATTTAAATGGTCTAATTTAATTGTCATATAAAAAGAAAATTATTCAATAATATATTTTAATGAAGTAAAGATTAATATAATATATTATTAAGATTATATAATATTTTAATATAAGAGATTATATAAAAATTGTAGATACTCAATGCGAAACCGCATACTATATGAATGTAAAGTGGAGTCAACATTGAAATGTGTTATTAGAAATTAATTTTGATTATTACTGACTATTTAATATTAAAAAGATAAGAAAACCAAAGAAATGCAATAACTAAACTGATACAATTATAACATGAGGTTAAAGAAAAGCAACTAATTATTTAAGAATATGAACAGATAAGAAAAATACAAAAAACAAATAAAATATAAAATACAATAAATAACAAGAACTGAAATTACACGAATAATAAAAAATAAATATAGGACGTATGTGGGAGTTAAATATTGAACTAGAACAAAACTTAAATAATAATTAAACATACTTTTATATAGTTTTATAATCAAGAGATAAATTGAGGTATATATAGTTATATCTTTATTAGAGATGAGCACACTAGCTCTGTTTTATATCTTCCAACGATTTTAGATTGCCATGTTTCTTGATCCGCAGTGCAGATTTTTATTAAATTAAATCTTTGGCGATCCTTCAGGGTACAGACGAAAATTAAGTGATTAAAAGCTTCTCCGTGGTAGTTACAGAAATCAGTGTTTGTTATATGAAATATCTTAAAGTAGTATTGGGACGCTCCGTGTTCTGTAAGTAGAGTCAGTTTGTAATGTGAAATTTTTATTTTGTTATAGTTTTGAGATGTTAATATTTTCATTCATAATTTTGATTATATTAATAATCTTTATTTATTCTGGAATTGATACCTTTAGAATAATTTACAGGCGTCAAACTTAGGCTTTGGAGCCTTACAGTAAATTACAAAATATAGATGAAATTACAAGATGTCATAAAATAAAATAATACAATGAATTTAAAAAGATGCAAATAAACAACAATAATTAACAGAATATATAAAATAATGATAAAACAAATAAAATAAAACCACTTGTCATATCATAAAACATAAGATAATTTCT
>NW_027108991.1:330093-333695 GCF_000696795.3 Halyomorpha halys
GAAGTAAAAAGGGTGTAATAACCTAGATGTTGATCGCCCTGAATAAAAATCTAATCTAAATCTACAATGAATTTAAAAATATTCAAATAAACAACAATAATTAACAGAATATATAAAATAATGATAAAACAAATAAAATAAAACCACTTGTCATATCATAAAACATAAGATAATTTCTGGTAGTATATAAAAAGAAAAAAAATCAAATACAATTAAAAAGAAAACAAATGAAAAGATATAAATTCTGCTAGTGTACATATTAACAATTATAAAAGAAAATCTAAGACAGAAAATATATAAAGCTTTTTTGAAACATTCAATTGTTATTCTTCCGGAATTGGGTGGACAGAAGGTAGTCAAAGATACGGGATTTGAGGATTGGAAGGGTATTAGAACTACAAATAAAGGAGGGAATAGAATTCTATAGAGAAGAGGAACGGATGAGGAAAGATCTATCAAAGGCTGCGGTTCGATTGGCCGTGAGCGGGTATTGCGGGAATGCACTGAGGACTTAAATTGAAGGATATCTGAGATGTACGATGGACGGCGGGATTGGATGATTTGATAGAGAAAGGAAGCAAGGAAATATTTACGACGGAAGGAGTGGTAAAGCCACTTATTTAACTGTTTTAATTTTGCTTCGAGATTCCCAGAGACACCCCCATAAACCACACAGCAGTAGTCAAAGTGGGGGAATATTAAGGAAGTAACCAGAAGCCTGGGGGTTTCAAAAGGAAGTAGGTGACGAAGATAATTTAAACGCTTCAGGGTGGAAAAGGTACGACGGGAAATATCGGAATATTATGTCTAATTGTCTCTGTAAGTCTTTTTTTTTTTTTTTTTCGATTTTTATTTTAGTCTATTAATATTTCGTTGTCGGTGCAAATGTTATAATATTAGGTAGGGTGGTCTGTCTGTCTGAGGATGTAGTCCGTGGCCTTAATTACTGCTAATTTTTGAGCTTGATTATTAGAGCAATAATGACCCAATCTTTGTTGTTCGTCATAGTAACTATGTCTATTTATTATATATATATATATATAGACCACCCTGACCCTCTTTATTTTCTAATCAAATGTTATTTAATTAACCCTATGGGTCATATGAGCGTAAGAAATACGTAGAGACCCCACAATGGGCTGCTGATACAAACATGTAATAAGGTGAGTCACAGTGACAGCGATATACTCGGGGACGGGCCGATTGTAACTATATAATTGGCTGAGTTTACTACTAGCACTTCTTAGTGACGAGTTTAAGAAACACATTGTAGGAATCGTTGAATAGAAATTAATTCATTTGTTGTTTTTGTGTTTATCGTTGTACCAATGTCATATTTAGTATTATAAACATAATTCAATAATTGGTATAATATTATCATAATAAACATTACGCTAAAGATAGTATGACTCAACCAAAGTTAGTTTAAATGAATAGGACTTGTACAATTTAAGGGACAGTATGATAGGTATTATTTATGATATTCCCCGGAATAAATTTAAAAATACAGATTTTTGTTGTTAGGTCCGAATTTTTTATTTATGAAAAAGTATATCTCAGGAATCGTTAACTTACAAATGTCTTCCATCATTCAAATCAAAGCTAGTAAAATTTACTTTAAATAGTATAACTATATAAATAGTTCATGACGTTTATCTTCATAGGGTCGTTTTAATGATATTTGCTAAAATAAATTGATTTAAAGTTGTTCGGACAAAACTTCATATGTAAAATTAATAATCATAAAAACTAGAACCCTTACAAAGATAAACGTTACAAACTACTTCATAGAGAGACATCTGTACGTCTAATGGTTACTGAGATAAAGATTTCCTAAAATAAAATTCAGTAACTCCTGCTTTTTCAGTATATGTTTCATAAAATATTTCTTTTTAAAAAACTGTACTGTGTAACAATTGAACGTGAAAAGCTCAGTTAGGTCTCATATTTAAACAAAATTGCTCCATTTTAAATGATCTTCTAGTATTGTTGTTCTAGGTAGTTTCAAATATGTGGACCTCTTTGAGTAATGAAAAATTATTTTTTTTAAATTTCAAAAACATCCAGTATTTTATGTTCTCCCTTACTATACTTGGCAGACTCATCAATTTTGACTAATAATTAATTATACATAGTTTTCACTGAAGTAATAAAAAATTGGAATGAAACTGACTTATTTTTCTTTTCCATCGGGTTCTTAGGGTGATGGGTGTCATTCGAACTCCTTCGGCCAGAAGTTAGAGCCCTGCGCCGCCTTTAAGTAGGACCAGGCATAATCTATAGTGTCAAGTGAATATATTTATGTGATAATATGTAATAAAATATCTTTATGACGGTCTCCTATGATCTAGTGAAATAGTGTTATATTATCGAGAAAATGCTACTGCTACTGAAAACCTATTGAATATTTATTAAACATTTATTGTTTAAATAATTCAATTGGTATCTATGTCAAGTTTCAACATTCTTTATTATTTCATTAACAGTACAACGTTTCGGCCTCCATCCTCAAGGACAATCTTAAATATAAATTTACAACTCAGATTCAATTATTAACTTTTTGGCTATTCTGCCCAAATCATTATTAACAGTAAAATCACACAATTTCATTATTTTTAAAACTTTTAATTTTAGATCAACATAATTTTATCTACATTATCTACAAACTATTTTTTTTAACAGCAATAGTCCGCTAAAAGTTTTTAAGTAATTGGATGTAGGGAGTAAATTTATATTTAAGATTGTCCTCGAGGATGGCCAAATTGGCCGAAACGTTGGACTTTATGAATTTCTTTAATTTCTTCCGTTTATTGCTTCTATCTTTTATTGTTTAGAGTAAGTAAACGGAGTTTACCTCAAATCCGGATTTGTTCAGGATTGTTTAGTTGGACTTTGGTCGGTGTACGACTGGCGGTTACCTTCAAAGTTGCGCCCGGCTGTCATATTGTAAAAGTATCTTTAATGTATTATGTATACAAGAGAAATTACTGGGCATGTTTGGAGAATAATGCTCATATTATAATGATTTAGTTGCAAACATTAACTTTGCACTAATAATGCGGTTAAAAAGAAATCGTAGGCGGATTATGTTTGAGATGGTAGATCATTTATTATGTTTGGAGTAGCCTTACCAATTAGTTCTTCATTCGATTCACGTTCCCGACATCATTAGTCTACTGCAATGGCTAGTGGGCAGTTTTAATGGTATAATCTGCCACGAGGGTGCAGCGTGAAATTGTTTATTAAAATGATGCAATATATTAGGTCATTATATCATTTATTATCATCGGTCAGTTTTAAATTGATATATTTTTAGTGGGAAAAACAAATGTTAAATACTTTCAGATATATTTTCGTACGAACCGAATTTAATTTAATTTTATTAATATTAACCAAAATTATCTAAATTATATCAGCCTTCTTTATTAAAAAAAATTAAATGTGCGACGTTTCGGCTGATCCGGCCATCATCAAGGACAACCTACTAAAACAACCACACATTGGTTTATTAAAATTTTCTGGTAATTATTGCCATGTCAATTTTACGCAGTTGTTAGTTTTGAAAGGGCGTTTAACAGCCTGGTCATCAACGCCCGTTGGTT
>NW_027108991.1:334638-339743 GCF_000696795.3 Halyomorpha halys
GTTATCTGACTTCGAGCCCTCTGTATATATAGAGCAGTATGTTCTGGTAGAGTTTGTAGCAGTTCTCGGAACTTTGCTTGATATTTTGACATTGTTGTATTTTGTTTGCGGTATTTAGATAGTTGGAGATTTAAATTTGGACGTTTGTAGGTCCAGGGGGGCGTGTAATTTTGTGGTATGTTAGTGGCTATTGCTTTTAATTCTGTGACAGTGGCCGATAATCGTTCAGCGAGGGGTAGTGTGGTATTTATCTTCTGCTGGAACTGTCTAGAGAATTTTACGCAGTTAAAATGAACCTGTTTGTCACTGTAGCATTTATTCATTTCTATCCTTCACAATTTCTATATTCTGTTATCTTTAATGAGATAGTATTGTGATTAGTTAATTAGTCTCTGTTTTATTTAATGTTTGTTTTCTTCTATTTAGTCAAAGTTTTTTCTCTCATTTTTTTTTAACAAATCAGGTTATTGCTATCTTGCATCGTCGTCAAATTCTTGAATGAAGTATGTTGTACATGTACATGTAAATGTAGATTGTAACTGCATGTTAATTGTAAAACTGTTGATTATAAATATTTTTATTTTAGAACTTTTAATAAGCATAAGGGGCCAAAACTTTGTTCGGATTACATAGTGAATACAGAATTACCAAAGAAAGGTATAAATTAATAAAAAAGAAACAGAATAAAGTTTTATAAAAATGTATTACAAGAATAATTATTTTTAGAAACGATGACAACTCTTAATGGCCGATGTAATAAGGGACCGTGTTTGTATTTAAAAGCCACTTCAATGTATAATAGAAAAGAAATCGTGAAAGAGTTGATTTAGAATAGACCCCAAAAAAGCAACGATCTCCGAAATACATCAATAAGAAGTCATTATTTAGAGATCTCTTTGTCAAAATATTTCCTCATAAGCGTACATGACGAAAGAAAGATCCTAGTGTGTGGTAAGATATAGGTCAGTGATGTCTTATTGTTGGGGAAAACTTCTAAAAATAATATTTTATATTTTTAACTCATGTTACTGTATAAATAACTTATTTCTTTTATTAATAACTAGCAGAATAACACTTTCATTACGATTTTATAATTTCATGCCTACAATATAAAAAATTGCATGAGCACTTCTCTTCTAAGAAAATGAACATGGCAACAGCTATTTTCTAGACTTAATAAAGTCATCAAAAGGTTGCGTATTTTAGATAAGTTTAAGCAAAAACAATTATGAATGGAATATGGTCCGGGTGTGGTAAAAAAACTCAAATAATAGATAATTATACTATTTTATTGAGCCAACGTTTCACACCACGTTGCAGGGCTTCGTCAGGGCTAAAAAAGATACAAACACTATAGTTACAAAAAGGAAAAAAGAAAAAAAACATAGGTGTAAAATAACAGGGGTATAAAATGAAAAGTAAGATATAATAAGAAAAATTAATGGTTGTAAATAGTAAATGAAAAGGGTAATAGTAACAGATTCCCTTAACTGGGAGAAAATATGGTAATTGAGCCTGAGCATATATAAATCACCTTCCTGCACAACCATTGTTCAAGAATCAGTAACGTTTTTACAAGATTTATATATATATATATATCGTATAAATATAAATCGTCATATATAATATAACAATTTACAACCCTTAGAAAATAGCTTTGGTTTATTACCTAATACTGCTGCATCTACTGTAATTTTGACGAAAATAGTGGTTATGGATAAACGTTAATCTTGAATATTTGATGAAACCCTGGAATGTTGGTGTTGCGACAAATGTTTTTTAAATGAAACCTTAAAAAGAATGAGTCTTGATTTTCACCTCCAATTTGTGATATTAACCACTCTTCCTCTTTATCCATCTTATGTTTTGGGATTTTAACTACTTGAAATGGTTGAAAATGTAATATAAAAAATATTGGAGAAGTTTGTCCCAGTTGCAGGCCTACCTGACGATGAAGACCTGAATCTCAGGTCGATACGTCGGCATAAAATAAATAAATTTGGTTTTGTTTATTGGTTTGGTCTTTGCTGACCGCACCCCCCGACAAACTTTCCAATCATTAATCTACGGTCAACTATCTACACCTCAATAATATAAAAAAGGTTTTCGTTTTCTGTTGTGACTTATAATAATTATATTATAACCAAATTAGACATGAGGTAGTCTAGCTACAGCCTTAAATCGACTAAGGAATTTATTGAATCCTTTCTTATGAGATTATTTCCTCCTTCTGGGCCCTGGAAAAGGGGATGGCCTGGGGCATGATTATAGTCCTCAGATATTTATGAATACTTTGAGCATTATTAGTCCATCATCGGCAAGGATCCATTGCATGATAAGGCTTAAGATTAAGTGTTTATTGTTAATTATTATTATAAAATAAAATATTTGTTTTTAAATCCAAACGCTTATAGAACCTGTATTTCTACTGTCTAAAGAGTAGTATCACACAATGTTTATTTTAGTAAAGAAATAATTTTTTCATCTGATTGTTGTGTATTATTACTATGATTATACTGTTTGGGTTGGTATGAAACATTACATAATTTACACATCTGACTACAAAAAGTAGCATATCGTAAACCATAAAACGAAAAAATGAAAGAATGACCTTCAATATTAAATTCTTTGGTTCTTATACGTTTATATTTTCGGTACTCATTCGACCAAGAATTTAATATTCTTTCGATTATATTCAAAGGGACTCTTTCCTTAGAGAAGAAAAAACTTAGTTATATATCCCTAATGTTTTATTACTTTAATGAAAACGATGTATAGTTGTTAGTCAAAATTGACGAGTCTGCTAAGTATAGAGAGAGGTAATGAAATGTAATGGTGGCTATTTCGAAACATTAAAAAAAATTAATCTTTCTTACGGAGCTCTAATCTTTAAAACTACCAATAAAACCTAATAGAACATTATTAAAAGTAGAATCAATTTTTTAAAATATGAGCCCTAATCGAGTTCCCTGCATTCAATAATTTTCGAGATACAATTTTCTAAAAAGCAACATTTCATAGCAAAATAACGAAAAATTAGTACTTATATGTGCTATTAAGTAGTTTATTTATTAAGTATCTTCGTAAGAGTAGTTATATTTATGATATTCAGTACAATAAATTCACAGAATGCTGATTTGTTGTTGCACGGAAAAAACGTTTTAGTTATAAAAAACTATATCTCAGGAACCATTTGGCGTAGAACTGCACTCTAACTACTATGATCACGGTATAAATCGTATAGAGTATGGGACCTGGATTACAACCTTGAGGAACTCTGGTGGACTGAGAATAGAGTGATGAGAAGGCTAAGTTATGATTTAGGTTAATTTATTTTTAATAAAGTAAATGAAGAACCAAAAATATAGTTACTGGTCATATAATAAACCAGTTCATACTTATTGCATCTCGTGTCGAAAAAGTTTGACAAGCGAGATGTAAAAGTGGAGTGGCTTTTAAAAAGAACAAAGAAAAAAAAAAGGAGACACTCGGACTCCTCTTCATGATATTATTTTTCTAAATATAAAATTATAGATAAACTTAACCGAATCTATAAGAATTTGCATATACGACAACACGACGATCAGTAAAATTAATAATACCATACGTACTAACTTGCCACATCACATTAACATCTTATTAAAGGAAAAACGCAGAGCAAGAGCGAAGTGGCACAGGACTAGATACCCAACAGATAAAATATATTATACTACAAACAAACTCAAAACAGAACATAAAAAAATTGAAAATACAAAATTTAACTAACTTAACTCAAAACCTCATGACTACTGATAAATATTATCAAACATACTTCCTCATTATCCGTTCTTATCTCTCCGACAGATTATTTCAAATAAATCACAACAGCGCTTAATTATCCCTATTCCGTCAGTCTACTGGTGTACCTCAGGGTAGTACCCTTGATCCTATCCTTTATACAGTTTTCATAGCTGACATCCCAAACCCATCCTAACATTATCCTCACCATGTATGCCGATGACACATGTCTATAGTCAGTGAACAATAATCCTTACATTGTATCCCAAACCCTCCAATCTCACATCACCACCCTTGAAGAATGATACCAAAACTGGAGGATTAAAATTAATTCCTATAAATCCCACCAAATCACATTTACCCTTCGTCGTAAACCCATAACTTCTTGCCCTACAGTATCCTTTAATAATACCCCTCTTATTCTTGTCGAACAGATCCGATACTTAGGACCACATCTGGACAAACGACTGACATGGAATCCTCATACAAGACTAAAACATCGGACTTGTAAAGAAATATTAATCGTTTTGAGACTGAAATTGGATAAATTAATTTTATTTAAACAATAATAACCAGTCTCAAGAAAGTGTAAAGGTTATATATAAATGAATATTAATGTTTCAAGCAACCGATAGCTCCATACAATGAAACACTAATCTTTTCGGCACCAGGTATCTTGATTTACTGTGCCCACCCTATCAGTACCGGCCACGCGGTTTGGATAGTCCACGCATTACTTCTTGGTCGGGTAGTAGATATTTTGTTCGCGGGTTCAATCAAAATAAATGGTATAGATTTCAGACTACTAAAAAAAAAGGCAAAAAGAAAATAAGAAAACGAATGAAAATCTATTGCCTTAATTTTTTTTCTATTTTAAAAAATTTAAAAATACAAAATTAAAATAATAAAAAAATATAATTATTAATCGATGATGCGCATCTAAAATATGAACCGCACTGCCTCAATTTACTTATCTGTTTGTTGTTTTTTTTAAAATAATTTTTCTATTGCTCAGGTGAGATATAAAATCAAAGATGTGATTGAATGGTCAAACCATTAAGCGCTGACCAATAGAAGTGCTGTAGTATTTTGACAACAATATTTCGTTTTCGGCACTACCACAATACCCGTTCCCGGTCTTCAGATTTTTGCACAAGGGCCCACCGAACCGCTGCTTTCGATAGATCTTTCATTATCCGAGCCTCATCCTTATGGAACTCCATCCCTTCCAACATCCGTCGCTCCAATACCCTCCCTACCTTCAAATTCCGCCTATTCAATCATTTCTTATCCCTTCAAATTCAATAAAATTGTAAATCAATATAATT
>NW_027108991.1:339962-351475 GCF_000696795.3 Halyomorpha halys
GATTTCTCTGTATTATTCTAAAGGGACTCGTCCCAGAATGAATAAAGTATTATTATTATTATTAAAAGAGCGTTAAAAATAAAAAAAATAAATAAATGTGATGAACGTTGATACTGTAATACATCACATATAAGCCCTTTAACAAGATGCACTACACAAACCTGCACGACAGTCCAGTCATACAGGAATGTATCAACCTCCCCTTATTGATGGTAATTTAAAGTAAATCCAAGATTTTCATGGATAAGTATGTGTGATATAAATACTACAAATTATAAGAATATTTAACAACCTTGTTATTAAAAGTAACCAAATTTGTTAAAATGAACAATTAATTTAACCAACCTAGTTCAAAGGGACCAAACATGATATATAAATATCAGTTTGTCATGCTAAATGAAAATGTATTAGTAAGAAAACATTTTTATCACTTTCTACTATATATTCCTTAACAAATATATCATTATAGTAATAATATTTGGAATTAGAAATGGTTAATTAGGATTCATAACTATATCGAAATATTATAATAGTTATTGCTTTGATAGAAGAAACTGGTCCATTCTAATAATAATAATTAATCTTTATTATTTACTAGGGCAGTACCTCCTGTCGAATCCAATACCCATTTTACAAAATATACAACTGTTTAATTGTACTACTTGTAGCTCAATTTGTATTAAGGTATTCTGTAGATTCAGATTGTATTTTTTTTTTCTCAAAATTCGTTCTTCGTCAGTAAACTCAATTTTATACGATCCACTTTTATTATTGCGCCTTATATGTAAAATAAAATATCACACGGTGATCATTTGTAAAATACAATATTACATGGAATCACTAAAAATGTGATTATATGATAGAGATATTCTTAAAGTTATAGGTTCTACTGAATGAATTTATTAAAGTAATTAGATATATTGAATGAAAAGTCCTCTTATTTAATTTTTTTAATTTAATTTAATTACATCTAATAACGACGTTTCGATTAGAGGTTAGATCTTCTTATTTATAATTATGTTTGGAATTTTTATATTATTGACATCAATATGTTTATTGTTAAGAATTTAATACTGATAAGAAGAACATAAATTGTGGTAAAGGAAGATATATTTAATAAAATACCTGATGATGGGGTGACAGCCCGAACCGTCGTTATTATATATGATTAAATAAAATTTTAAAAAATAAGTAAGGAAGAGGACTTCACTGTATCTAATTAAACTAATTAATAGAAAGATTATTTTATTTAAGTAATTTTTTTTCTTTTTGTGATACTTTTTATATCATTTGAAAATAAACCATCAAATACTAAAACAACTAAATGTTTAGTAATCATACATAATTTGAATCCTAATATTATCATTGTGAACTATACTTTTACAATTTTTAAACCATTAAATGAGGTGTAGCCTAACACTCGGTAGTACCTCTTACTGATGGAGCTGTACCTCATCCACTACATCCAACTCTCCTGCTCCACATCTGTCTGAGCGACTCCTGATGTCAGTCTCAACGATGCCGGGCGGTAAGCCCTTCCAAACAAACATAAAGCTTTCGGGGAAACAACCTCCTTCCACCTGTAGTTGAACTCCATGAAGAAGGAATATAGTTTTCCTCTCTTATCAGAAGTTGGACTCAGTAAGGAAGGAGATCCTGATCTTTTTCGACAACCTGTGTCCTTTGGAAATGAAATCAGTTACTGAGGGAACTGCTGATTCAGAGACTCCACAGGTGGGGCACCGGTGGTCGATATTATTTCCTTGGAACCCTCCAGTCCTGTTAGAATCAGTGACACCAAGTAGTCTGGGAGGACACACTTAGCCCTTAGTCTTGCATGGACGATGGGAAAGAACTATTTATATATTTTGATCGCTCATTATGGCTATAAAGAAGAGTTCGATAAGGTATACCCAACTCGATTATTAAAATACAGATACAATATTGGTTATAAAAGTTAATTCATAAACTCCAATAAAAATTCCATATATAGAACTATTTCCAGCCCAGAGTCCTTTTTGATGTAGAGTGCTAACATGAAAAATCGAAATCAGTAAATCAGTTAAGAGTTTCAAATCCCGAATCAATAAAGCTGTAAACGAAAAACAAAAGTTTCTACTTCAAAGGATACCTGCACTTTCTGTAACCAATTCATTTCTAACAGCCTGTTCCACATCCTTCTCTACTGTGAAAAGCTAATAGAAGACAGGCACAAATATTTACGATCATTTCTCTCTGCACCCTTACCCCAACCTTAACAAGATTTTCTGGTTGCTTTTACCCTTGTAAGATCCGCAACCTTGGGCTACGTCTCGATAAAGGATGTGGAAGTGCCGAATAACGAAATATTGTTGTCAAAGTACTATAGCACTACTATCGTATCAGTCGGCTCTTATTGGTTTGACCATTCTATCACATCTTTGATTTTATTTCACCTGAGCTCTTGAAAAATGATTAAAAAAAACAGATAAGTAAATTGAGGCAGAAAGAACTGTGTTGTTCATATTTTAGAAGCGCATCACCTATTATTAATGATTTTTTATTGTTATTTTCATTTTCTATTTTACAGACACATATAACATCTATTGAAGAATGGTGTCAAAACTGGAGAATCAAAAATAATCCTGACAAATCCCATCAGATCACCTTTACTCTCCGTCGTAAACTTCTACCCTCCTGTTCTACAGTTTCCTTTCTAAATCCACTAACGCCTGTTGAACAAATTCGATACTTAGGACTCCATCTTGACAGGAGACTCAGACAAGATTGAAACGACAGAAAACTGCACGTCAATTTCGTCTATTACAGCACTTACTTGACAAACGGTCTAAACTTCCAATCCATTACAAAAGACTGATTACATGACTATAATAAGGCCTATCTGGAGATACGGAGTTAAGCTGTGGGGCTCCACTAAACCTTCGAATTCCTCTTTTGTCCAATCCTTACAATCCAAAATCCTCAATGTTCCTTACTTTCTCACAAATAAAATCATAAATAAAGACCTTAATGTCCCTTATGTTACCGATCTATCCCAAACCCGATTCCATTCCATCCATCATAAAATCCCCGATCATCCAAATCCGTTAGTTTCCAACCTTGCTTCCTCTGCCATTCCTTTCAATCATCCTAGGTGCCTGAAAAGAAGATGGCCACGAGACCTGCTAATGTAAAAACGTCATTAGAGTACTACCAATGAGTAGTTATACACCTGTATCACTCCATAATAAACCAAATCAAATTTACTGAATGTGTGTATATGAATGTACAGTTGAAAATTGCAATAATAAATAAGAAAACAAAAAGATTTTCTGGTTCATATCGTCAGGATGCAATTCACTGGATTCCTTCAGCTGTGATGATCCACTCACCAATAAAGTGTCATGATTAGGGATAATTATTGGCTAGTTATAATAATTTTTGTTTCTTCTTCTTCTCGATTGTTTTTTATACTTTTTATTTTCTTTTTTATTATAGTCTAATTGATGTAGTTATAAATTATAAAATGTAATGAAGTATTATTATTTACAGTTATTGTTTTTATAATGAGTCAATGTACATTTATGATAAACTAGAATCACATGGATGAAACGAAGATATTTATACATGTATGATTTGTACAAGATTGTAAATCTTTAACAAATAAATTCTATTTATTCATAAATATTATACTTAAAATAAGAAATTACTTTTTCCTTTGAGGAGAATTATTAGGAGAAACCAGGTCAGAAATGAGTGGATTTGGGTGGTTGGGAAGTTTATCATGGAAGGAATGGTATCTGGTTCTGGCCAAATCGGCAACATATGGGACATTGAGGTCCTGATGGATGACTTGATTTGTGACAAAGAACGGAGAATTAAGGATTTAACAGAGGATTTCGGACTGTAAAGATTGGTTACGGGAGAAATATGATGGTTTAGTGGAGCCCAAAAGCTCAACTCTATATGTCCAGATAGGCCTTATTATAATCATGTAGATCAGTCTTTTGTAATGGATTGGAAGTTTAGACCGTTTTTCTAGTAAATGTTGCAATAGTCGGAATCGACGAGCAGTTTTCTCTCTTTTCAGTGTTGTATTAGGATTCTATTTCAATGGTTTGTCCGAAGTCGTAACATGAATTTATATTTCATCGGGTTTTTTGTTGATACCCCGATTCTTATGTTTTAGCGATAATTTCTTGGATGTTTTGCCTAAGTTTTTTTTTCCCGACCTAAAATCATGAATTTGGGAAAAAATAACTGTACAAAAAAACTAACATATGTAGCCTAATATGTATGTATGTTATCGTATATTCTATTTTAATTATTATAATTATTCACTAGGATATCACACCTTCTATGATAAACTCGCTAACCACTCAAACTCACTAGTTTCTAACCTTGCATCCTCTTCCATTCCTGACAATCCTCCAAGGCGCCTGAAAAGAAGATGGCTACGAAACCTGCTAATTTAAAATATCATTAGAGTGCTACCAATGGGTAGTTTCTCTACACGCCTGCAACACTCCATTTAAACTAAGATCAAATTTACTGATTGTATTATAATCTACAGTAGTAAATTTCAATAAATAAATATTAAAAAAAAAAAATGTTTCAGGAATTATTAGACGTAAAAAAGTCCATTAGAAACCAAAGAAAAGTTAGTTGAATATACTATTGTGCAGTCAACGTTTATTTTCGTACGAGCAATAGTTTCCATGATATTGGCCGTAATTAATTGACAAAATATTAATTTAAATTTACTGAATGTATCATATAATATACAGTTGTAAATTTCAATAAAGATATTTTTAAAAAAAAAATCTTATAATTCAAGTTTAACTTAGTTACTAAATAAAGCAGATTCCCTCTTTGGAAGTAGAAAAAAAGATCTCCAATTTTTAATTTCCAGGATCTCTCTCAATGGTGCAGTTTAATTTAAAGAAAATACCACAAATTATCAGAGACAACACGAAAGATTGCCATTAACCATTAACAAACGTTTAAATTATAATTAGACTACTGAAGCACAGAATCGGTTCAAATAAACAAAATAATTAAGAATTTGAAATCAAATTATCAATAAATATATTTATCAATTTTCTTGTTCATTATATGAATAAACAAACGCAGGATTATTATTTAATTAAAATCTCTTAAATGAGCTGCAGAAACATTAAGCGCATTAACATGGATTTTATCATAAGAAAATTTGGTGGGAATATTGTTTATTATTTCTAACAATGAGAACTATTACTTTTCTAAAATTACCAAAATTCTAGATACTTTATTTTTTTTAAATTAATTTTTTAAGCCCATCCACACTATCTCAATGATAATATGACCTAGCTGATATTAACTCGCTAAGAGTGTGCTACTTTTTATCCCCTAAGAGGCCACCCCTGAGAATTTATCTCATAGACGATTTGTTTTATTTTTTTTCAATAAAATTGGACGTGATCCTGAAAAAAATCTTAACTCCAAGGACTCAGTTCTAATCCAATTGTAGTAGATAATTATTTTCGGTTACACTGACACTAAGACCCCTACCTGCCCAGACAGGCAGACAGACTCCTTAACAGGTGGCATGGGTCGATGATCATGCGAGAGGAGCCGTCTGGAAGAGCGGAGGTTGGGATTTTCCGAAATCGACCGGGTTGCTCACCTGAGAGCTCCTCTTGCAGTGCAGACAGGCAGACAGACTCTGTAACAGGTGAGTGTAAAATAAGATGTTCAACCGTTTAAAATTTTAATTTTACTTTAACCAATCGGTAAGAAACCCTTATGGCGTATTATGAATTTGATTCTGATGTCACTCATTCTTATTGTGTAAAATCAGATGTTCAAAAAACGCAATTGTTTGCTCACCATATTGATGATACATTTAAATCGTATGATGATGCAAATGACAGACTCTCTAAAATCCCAATGACATTACTTCCAAAATCTCTATTCAATATAACGAAGTTCATAATTTTAGTAAGATCTTACAATAAAAATAGTTCCAGGATTTGACTGAATTATGAATTTAATTATTAAAAATTGAAAAGGAATTCTTATAGTTAACTTAACGCTCCATTTAAGTAAAATACATGGAATAAAAAACCCAAAATGTGTAAAATCATACGGTCAAAACTAAAAATGTATATGTAACTCCCAAATTATGCAATAAACAACTGTAATGTTTATTTTATAATATTAATACATGGAAGGCTTAACTAAACTCATTTTGATCAAATTAAATACGCTGAAAACCCTCTACACTGCTAGAGTTTTCATACATAAAAAACTTTATTACTCCGATAAATAATCTAAAATTTTGTCCATCATTGAAGAATTATGAGGAAGCTACAATTATTAAATGATTTTATATTCCTATTATGAGGGTTGAAAATCTATTGAATTCGACTCTTCATGTATTACTTAATACATTGTTTTACCTCCAATTTGTCAATTTTAAACTATAAATTAAATAAGAAAAAAAACCATAACATTAATAAATATTGGCATAAATACACCTAGTGTATAATATGGGAACTTTAGGCCAGGCATTACATTATATGCAAAAAAATTAATTTTTTTTTATCTTTCATTTTTTTTTATTTGCACCTGTAAATGTACATTTACAACCAGAAAATGAGATGTTCTATCCAGGCATGGCATGAGGGAGATAGCACCCAGTGGTGCATCATCCTGACGTTAAGTAAATTATTTTATTACACTAGGAGGTCCCGCATCCAACTCCTCTTCACCCGACGCCGAGTTACGTCAAGAATGTCATGTGTTGCCATCTGTCGTATAAATTTATTGAAATGTCCATGTAGCGTGTTGTGAAACCGTTTGTAAGTCATATGAATGTGGTCCGTTACAGTCGGAATACGTAGGTCGGTGTGAATGGTCTCGTTTGAAACGTAGAGTGGTGAGTTTGTTGCCAGTATTAAAAATTGGGATTGAAAAGTTTGTATTTTCTGAATCTGTGTCTTTTTAGCAGGTCCATAAATTTGGCAGGCGTAAGTCTATATGGGTTTTAGTAACTAATTATATTCGTTAAGATTCCGTCTGTGCGATAATTTAGAACGTCTGTGTAGTATAGAATATAATTGTCTCAGTCGGGAATTTAGCGTTTTACGTTTTGTCTTGACGTGTGGACCCCATGTCAACTTTCTGTCATAGGTAAGTCCTGAATTAAATGGTGCAAATCTCTAGAAAACCTCCATAAATTTATAAATATATAGTAATAAGATCGATGTCATTTGAATTTATTTTTCATGATTCGAATTTTTGTCATTGTCGAAATTTGAACGTAGGGAACTAAAGATGCAATTGAACGAAAATCTGGTATCTAGTTACAACACATGTCTATAATTGAGAATCCCGGTTTCCTTAGCTATGTGGAAACATTTTAAAATTAGCATAGTATTAAATAAATTAATTCTCAAACTGTTAAAATTCCTATCGTCTAGTTTCCTTCCTTATCTAAATTATTGGAAAACAAACTCATTCACCGTCTTGGTTTTCTAGAAACATTCTAATTTATCAGTCCGCTTTGGGGCTCTACTAAACCTTCGAATTCCTCTCGTATCCAATCCTTACAATCCAAAATCCTCTTAAAAATGCTCCTTACTTTGTCACAAATAAAATCATACATAAAGACCTTAATGTGCTCTATGTAACCGATCTAGCCCTAACCAGATATCACTTCTTCCATTCTTGACAATCCTCCGAGGCGTCTGAAAAGAAGATGGGCACGGGACCAGCTTATGTAAAATGTCATTAGAGTGCTACCAATGGGTAGTTGTTGTACAAGCCTGTAACACTCCATTTTAATTAAGATCAAATTTACTCAATGTATTATATAATATACAGTTGTAAATTTAAATAGAGATATTAAAAAAGAATTATCAGTCCGCTTAAAAAAAAAATCATGTAACTATAAACGGTCATAGGTTAGTAGATTGTTAAATATTACTGATTCAATTAAATGATTTTTTTATTTACTTAATATTAAAAAATATATAGTGAGGATTTTTGTAAAGTAGGTCAAAAAAATTTTTTTTTCAGAGAAAGACAAATTATATTCCTTTTCAGCGTCGTATTAAACCCTCAATTTCCATTTTCCAAAGAAATTAAAAATTTTTCATCTTGATTTGCTTGGGGTATTTTTTTTTATTCCAGTGTCCATGCTCATATAATCGTTCAGAATTCTTCCTAATTTTATCTAATTCCTACTATAATAAAATCGTTACAAAGCTGAATATATCTCTTTTTAACCTACATTAACTAATTAAATAATTAAAATTATAAAGGGTAAAGAAAAACTTTTTAATAGTTCTATTTTATATCTCCGGTTCTAATTTGTTTAATTATAGCCGGTTTTTGCCCTTTAATTCAGTTTATAGAGGCCTAAACGAATCCTTAAGTTGTTGTAGATTGGTTGAATAATTTTGAAGTTGTTGTATTTCGAATTGAATTGTATTTTTCGAAAAATTGTATTTAAGGGTTTCTCAAGGTATTAAAACGAATATCAACTTTGTTTCACTCCTAATAAATCCTTAATACACTTTGATTAGTCAGTCATTCTGAATTGTTTCAACATAGTACAAATATTGAATCAAAATATTATAATACTATATAAAAACTATGTTTATTTTATGTAGTATATATTTGACAACGTCATAGATAGTGAAATGGTCTAAAAGAACAAGAAAAAATCACCTAAATCGGACCAGAATTATACAGAACAATTATACAGTGAAGTTAGATATTATTATTTATAGTATAAACAGTATAATTGTAATAGTATAATAGTGATTATTTTTATTTTATTATTATTATAGATATTATTTTTTTCTTTTCTTGTACATGGTTCGATTTTTATCTTGATGTTTATATATATATATATTTAGAGAAAGATTTTATTTAATTTTACGTAATATTTTTTTGCATTTATTTATTTATTTTATTATATTAAATTACCTTTTACCTAACAATGACAGATTTTAATATTTATCAATAAAGTATTGAAAAAAAAGTATGATACTAAAAAGTAGTCACCATCTTATCACTTAATCTAAATATTAATCTATATCAGAGTTTGAGTAGTGTTTAATTAATGTATATTCATATATTCAAATATGGCAATGCTAAATAAAATTTTGCATAAGCAATTGCATTTCAAATATAAACGTATGAAAATAAAGCCTTTAACGAATAGTTTTTAAAAAGCGTGGAGTTGTAAATGTCAGAGTCAGAATATCTACTGTTCCTAATTTATTAAAACTATTCTTATGCAGTCTTCCCATACTTGGAATATTTTTTAAATGTAATTTATTAATAGTGTAATTAAATAATATGAATATAAGGGAGGAGTTGGGGACAAATAAAGGAGTCGAGGAGCTGAGTGGGCGGGCGCAGGTCCACTATGTGCTATATAACGCGGGGGCGCTCTGCGGGGCGGCCCAATCCTACCCCAGCCTCCGGCAGGTAAGTACCAAGGCTTGTCTGTCTGTCGTCGGCTATTATTTAATATTATATAATAACCTATAATAAATTCCCAATGTTATTGATGGAAAATAATTATATTAAGAGCATTAAGGACTTTTTTTTACGTATATAATATACTCACCAAACAAATAAGCGATTTAAAAATAATTTGAAATTTTAGGAAAAAAAAATATTCAAAAGTACATAATCCATAGAATTTTTAAAAAATTAAATACTAAAGATATGTTATATTTATGATATATATTTTTTTATTTTACAAAAAATTTCATTGATAAATTTATAGTAATTAAAATTATTAATTCAAACTTCCAGACCAGAAAAAAATCCAGACTACTATCCAAGCCTCGTATTAAAAAAAATAATGTACAGTCTATAAATTTATTCAATTTAATTGTAGTATAAAAGCTTTATAAGTGCAAAAATATTTTTTAATTTCAGATAAAAAATATCATAATTGTAGTAAAAATTATTAACGCTTCTGCGTGAAATGCGTCTCATTAAAAGTTATCAAATATTTGAAATCTATCTTTTGATTTGAGAAAGGATTTTGTATGAACAAAAAAATAACAATTTGGATTACGGATCTAAACTTAAAACTTTATTGCAGGCTTATAGACAAAAATATCCACACTATAATACAAATTTTGAGATTCAGCAAATTTCTTTAATTTAGCTAGGTTATAGCATACAGAACATATTACTATATACACACAGCGATAGGTTAGAAATATAAAATAGTCTGAAAAAATATTTTTAAATTTTATAGAAAAATTATTCACGCTTCTTTTGCGTCAAATTAAAACTCTAAAGCCAATATCTAAGCTATCAAACATTTGAAATATACCTTTTAATTTGAGAAAACGATTTTGTATGAACAAAATGATAATTATTTAGATTATGCATATAAAAGTATAAATTATTAGAGGATTTTAGGAAAAATTTTTAGATTCAATAAGTTCCTTCAATTTAACTAGAGTATAGAATACAGGATATATTTTTACACAAACATGGAGATAGCAAAAAAATATATAATAATCTACAAGGAAACATTTTGAAATTTGAAAGAAAATGTTATAATAGTTGTAAAAATTATTCACGTTTCTAACACATCGAATTAGAACTCTAAAGCTAATACAAAGCTATCATATATTTGAGTTATCAAAATATATTTTTTAGTTTGGGAAAGAAAACTTATGAGCAAACTAATAATTATTTTAATTATGAATATAAACTTATACATTAATAGAGGATTTTAGAAAAAAATATCCACACAATTATACAAACTTCCTAATTATTATATTTCAAAGTATAACATTTAGATTCAATAAATTTCCTCAATACAAGTAGTTTATAGCTTACACGGTACGTTGTTTTATATGTACATAGCTACAGCTAAAAAAATATAATAATCTAAAAACCATTTTTTTTTTTTATAGGCTAACTAACAATCCTAGTAAAACGTATTCCATTTTCTAATCAGTCAAATTAAAATTATAATCCTTGTATCTAATCCATGGCTAGCTCATATTTGAAATAGACCTCTTGATATACGAAAACAAAATTATAAGGACAAACTAATCCTCATTTGAATTATGAATATAAATTTAAATATTATTACAGATTTAAAAAAAAACACACACAATAATACAAAGCATCTAATATTTAAATATCAAAATTAGTTTTTAATTCAATAAATTCCCTAATTTAAACAAGAGTATAGCATACATGATATATTGTTATATATACACACAGCGATAGCAACCAATAATATTATTAAATGGTATAAAAAAACTCATAATGGTTGTTTTAATAATATAAATTTTTTTTTAGGTTCTAATATTTTGATTTGAGAAAACAAAATTATAAAAGCAAACTAATAATTATCAGTCATATGAAAGTAAACTAATACATTGTTACAGGATTTAAGAAAAAAATCTATATAGTTGCACAAACTTCCCAATTTTTATATTTCAAATTATAAGTTTTAGATTCAATAAATTTTCTTTATTTAACTAGGATGTAGCATACAG
>NW_027108991.1:352160-395293 GCF_000696795.3 Halyomorpha halys
TTAGTGAACAACAATATAATAAATAATCTATATGATTGACTAATAATTATTATAAAATATGAAGAAGACGGTCAAAAAAGAACAAAATATTTATCAACTATTTATTATCCAACGTTTCACCCCACTTTGTAGGGCTTCTTCAGGGCTGTTAAAGACAATAGGCTAAGCAGACCTGAATAATTATTATTATATGAATTTAGAAAAAATATTGAATATTTAAATACGAAAAAATCTATATATAAATTTTAGATTAAATAAATTCACTCAATTTAACACTGGACTTATTTATGTATAGGATAGCTAACAAAAATATATATAGAATAAATTCACTAAATTTGACTATAGGGTACGAAATTTCGGATTTATTTTTATGTATATGATAGCTAACGAAATTAAAGGACAGCTAACTAATATAAAATATTTTGTGAAAAGAGTTTCAAATTTTTCAGGATAAAACTCGTAATGAAAATAAAAATCATTTAACGTTTATATCATTAGTTAATATATATTTTTATGTATTTATACGAATTAATTTTATTAACTAAAGATAGAACAGTTAATATTAGTAGAGAAATAATTGTTTGATAACTGGAATATAAACTACCTTTACTGCTAAAAAATATAAAAGATTTAGATTAAATGAATTAACGTAATTCGAGTAGTTTATACTCGTACAAGATATTAACTGGCTTGATACAATAACAGCATCGAGACATTTTTTAACAAAAAATGTTATTATTTAAAAAATGATAATAAATGTTATTGAGAGTAACATCGCATTGTGCTAGTAAAAATAATTCATGATTTAAATACTTTAAATTTAATATTAATGAGATTATAAACCTATCTACCACTTTAAATGTAATATATCATCAATTTTATGTCAAGCGAATTTTCAGGAGAAGATATTTTGCATTTTACTTAGTCTGAAAAATAGTCATTGATGAAAAACCCACAATACATTTATATATTCATATTTACATATGAACATATAAATGAGACAGGATACATTCCTGATTGTAATTTTCATAGGTTAATTATCATTAATACAGTAAAAAAATTCTCAATTTTTTAAATTAAAAAAAAAAAAAAACGGTTTCGAAAAAGGTAGTTTATATTATAATATACATTGGATCATTGAGGACTCAATACCAATATACAATTTATAAAACAAATATAATTATTTAAAAAATAACTAATATTGCTTTTTTATGAGAAAACAAATTATTTTGTTATTTAAAGTAATTGAAAGTTCTAATACTTCACATTACCAGATTAGAATTTAAAACTATCTAATATTTAAATTTTTATATCAGAAAATATTTTCAAAAACGTTATTTTTTATTATAATAATTTCATTACTGTTAGTATTATTATTGTAAAATATTATTAGCAGGTTTTAGATAAAAACAACCTAAACTACAATATAAACAATATTTTAAATTTCATTAAAATTTATATATACATTCATGACATGTTTCCTGCCGCTATTTCACTTACGTAATATGAGGCAATTAGTTTGAAACCCAGTTTAACATATTTTTCCTATTGTAAGTTCTCAATGCATTACGTCATCAAGGAAAGTCACACGGACAAACAGAAGTTTTCCTAATCATATGTTTTTGGTTTTTTGTATAAATATTTTTTGAAACTGGATTGAGCTGGTTTTTTAGCTAGCTTCCAAAAATATAGACCTAACATATTACTATATAAATTATAGTTTAAAAACTTGTTTGGGCTATAATTATTCAAGATTCAATCTTTTAAATCAATACTAATCTAGCCTTCAAAGAAATCTAAAAACTGAAATTTAGCTTAGCTCATTTTTATTTGAATGAGAGTAAATAATTAATAGATATTTATTTATTGTAGCGATTTTAACTTTTATTAAACATTTGAAGATTTTGGAATGAACTATATTAGATTTTTATTTCGGTCATCCGGCTATTTTTTAAAATGAATATTAATCACGTTTTTATTTTTCTGGTTTTATCTAAAAAAAACAAAAAAAAAAACTACAACCTCGTTTCTTTAAGTTCAAAAACAACTGAAAAAAGATTCTTGAAAGATCTTTCAAGGAAAGATTTGGAGACGTTATTGGTTCGATTAAACCTCCAATACCTATCTGTTCCATCAGTTAGAAATATTTGATTACAAGTGTAGTTTAGGCTGTCACAATTTTGGAATACTTTTTCAAAAATCTATTTATGCTATTATAACGATTATAGCCTTTTTCCAAAATAATACAAACTGCAATTTTCTATAAAGAGACTTTTCTATAATGTAAAAAAAAGGAATATATTAAGTTTTAGCTAAGCAAGATTTTCTAAAATTGAATTTCTAAAAAATCTGTTATTTCTATTGAAACCTCAACTACAGAGAATTACAACGAGGTCCTAACACTTTAGCATTGAAATAACTCTGTTACTGAGACTGTTTTTTGCTTTGTAATTGTGTTTCGATTTTTAGATTGTTTCGATGTTTACTTCTATAATTGGGACTTTGTGCAAACCTAATTGCCTGCATAAGTAAGACTATATATTAGATTTGGACAAATTGAGACACGTTGGTTAGCAAACATTTGAATTTCTTCTGCACATACTTCAATTTTGTAGTCCAAATGCGTTAGAAACTTTACATAAACATTTCGAGATTTTAAATGTTGATAATCCATGTATATTTCATAATATTTATACCATCAAGGCACTCCTTAAAGCTAGTAGCACTAGAATACAAAGCCAATATAATTTATTTTTCTTCAACCATAAGTTTTGTAGTCTTTTCAAGTTTATAAGAACACACATACATGAACAATTAAAAAACAAATAAAACTATACTAGAAAGTTTAAAAATAAAAATGTATGTTTTTATAGGCATTTTCAACTCTATAAATGAAAAAAGGGTGTATTTTGCTCTGTTTTAAAAGAAACCTAAATAAGTAAGACAACTGTAATTTTAAACCTGCCAATTTGGAAAACTGGAAAAATGAAAAATCTCTTTAAGTAATAAACAGTCCTAGATCCCTTGTTATCACAGTGACATAATACATGTTACACTTTATTATAATATATAGTATATATTAAAATTACTGCCATATTTAAGTATAAACCAAAATTATATCTCCTTATCAAAAAGTGTTTCATAAATTATTACTAGAAATTTACTAAAAGCATTGAAAAAATATTTTTACTCAATTTTCCAAGATGATGTAAATTTGAATCTTAGACTTTACTTATTTACTTAAAAACCCTATATTACATTTTTTATAATAATGTTACCTGAATTTATGAATGAAAAGGATATTTATATGCAATACGTTTAATTCAGAGGCAAGGCCAATTCACTAATTTTAATTTATGAGCGATATGCTCTACCTGTTAGTCTACATGTCATGTTCAGGAATAATACAAATTTAAGAATATATAATTAAATGACATCATTAAAAGTTATTTAAGTAATTTTTTCAGGCATAATTTTGACTTCGAAAAACCTAAAAAAGATAAAAGCATTAGATAATAATTACAAATATAAAGTAATAGAATCAATTTATATTATGAAAAATTTAAATAATCCATGTAGTTTACAAACGGATATGTAAATTTATAAATTTATCTATATTATGAAAATATTCTTGACAAACTAATAGTCTTGAGCAATATTACTCAAATTTTTAATCTAAATAATTTAAATTAGACATATTAAAGTCTATAGTATAAAATTATAATCGATAAATAATATTAATAAGACAAAATAGTTTAAACAAAATTTTGAAATACATATTTTTCATGTATTTATATGATATATAAATATATATGTTTGTATGTATAAATATACATTTTTTATTAAAAATAAATATTCAAAAAAGTTTTAAAAAGCTTTTGAATAATCGTTATAATCCCAGCTATTTTAAAAACCTTTTATAACATACTCCACTTTGGAATTCGAGTCTATATGTTAATTAATTTTTGTAAGTGATACGAATTGTGAATAATTTACTGTAAACAACTTTTAGGTAATGATGCCATAAAATTACATACTTTTTTTTTTACTTTTTGGTGTTTCTGAAGATGTAAGGTAAAACCTAGGAACTGCTTATTAGTTAAAATTAGTAAAATAATCTTGCCTTCAAATAAAAAAAAATACTTATACCTAAAACAAATAAATAATATTGAATGTATTATTTTTCTTAACAGCAATTAAAATTAAGATAGCTTATCCAAAAATGGAGCTTACGAAATTGGATTACCTTAAGATGGAATAATTTTGTCTAAGCAGTATTTATAGCAACAAGTATTTCTAAAGAGCTGATTAATTTAAAAGATTGAAACAAAATTTGTTTATCTATTTCATAACCAAACACGGTTTATATAATCTTAAATAATTTTTTTTTATTTTCTGTTGTCTGTATGTGTAAATTAATTAAAATAAATTAAATAAATTTTAATTATTATTATTCATGTAAACGGCTTACTTCACAGTGGTGCTTAGTACACTTATACTAGCTTTACGAAATATACTATCAAAGGTTCTTTCTTTTGGGGGAATCATAACATTTCAATTAATTTTTTGACTGAACAGATTTAGGTATAAATTCTAATTCTAATAATAATATAAAATTAATTGAAAAAAATGTTATATTTCTAAAAGAGAGAACTTTAAGTTGCATTGTTTGTAAAATTAGTAGTAATGTAATTTGCACAGCTGTCGATATTTACAATATAATAAGCTATCGAATTTTACAATATAAACCATGATAGTGAATAGGTTTTAAATTATATAATTGGTAGAAATATACACATTAAAATTATTTCATTGATTTAAACATTGAAAAAAGGTTGAAAATAAAATTGTTTAATGTTGAAGTTAGACTAGAAATGTTTCAGCTTCATTTATCCCATTTTGAGTGATTACAAAATTATATAAAAGCTATGAAAGAAATCAACTGATAGATAAATAAAAATGATATTAAACAGATATGAATAATGAATATAAAATTATACCGAAAGCTCTAAAATAAATAATAGAGAGGTGAGCATGCAATAAGGATCTTGTCCAATTATAGAACATTTTGATGTATTGAAATAAAGTGATAAATTTCATTTTCAAGATAATTTTTTTTTTTAAAATAAAAATATTAGTGATAATAACAAAACTTGTCTCAACTAGAGATTTATAAAACTTTGCAGGCTTATGTACCTTGTTTCAGATTGGTAGTTTTGTGTAAACCGTAACGAAGATTATCCAAATTGGTTGCATTCAATAAGTTTAGTTTGACTGTTTAAATTAACTTGGGCATAAGAGACCGAAAAGTTTTATAAATCAATGTGAGTCTGTATACTAAAATTAAATTATACACGTTATAATTAATAATGTTTTGATACTGTTAATATTTATTTAATGATATAAAAATAATTTATATATTATTTCTGTTTAATGACAGATGGGCCTGGTGGGTCTTAATCAGTTAATTATGGGCGGTAGGGTATAGTCTCGAACAAAAGACAACCCAAACTATATACTCTGTTATAAATAAAAAAATAAAGATAATATAAATATATAAAAATAATAATTCTTTATAAGAGAGAAAAGTAAAGTTAATAATAAAAATAACATTCGTAGCATTAACAAAATAAACAATTGCCCTCTAAAGGAAAAAAAACAAGTTAATTTGAAAAAAAGGAGGAAGAAAAAATAAATAGAAGTTAAGTCAATAATAAAATTGATAACTTCAGAATTTACAATAGGATGTCCTGTAGCAGCCTGGGCTTCAGTCTTCGAGTTGAGGTTGGGTTTCCCAGGTTGTAGGTCACTGCTCCTTTAACTGTCGGCAACTGGGAGTGGAACTTCATGAATCGTTTTTTGATGTAATCTTCCATTGATTCCATTTCCAATTGGCTATTTCGATACTGTTAATAATAAGTTATAATTAAAGCTTTTATTTCATTAGATTATCCTTAATGATGGAGGAAAAGTTGGACATGTAATATGTTTTAATAAAGAAGGTTGAGACTATGTGTATAATTTTTGTTATTAATAATAAAACTAACAGTCTCGAACAAGATCATAAAAATATATATAAATATATTAGTATCAAGAAATCACACTGTGTTATCCAGAACGTCTAATCCTTTTCTTGGAGCGAAGTAGAAAGCTTAATTTGTTGAACTGCCTCCTTATTACACTAACGCTCAAAGCAATACATGCGATTTAAGGAACAAACAAATTTAGGGAGAACTAAATAATCAAAAACATTAATAATTAATAAATAACATTATTAACATACACAATGTTACAATAGAATGGATTATTGTAAAAGAAATTAGTCATCCTTCAACTCGAATATCTTCATTTCGTAGACTCAATTTCTGTTTTCGATGAAACCTCACACTTAAGATTATAGCTATTGTCAGTGAATAATGATCCTTCCATTGTATCCCAATCCCTCCAATCCCACAGCACCACCCTCAAAGAATGGTGCCAAAACTGGAGGATTAAAATAAATTACAATAAATCCCACCAAATCACATTTACCCTTCGTCGTAAACCTTCGTCTTGCCCTACAGTATCTTTTAATAATACCCCACTTATTCCTGTGGAACAGATCCGCTACCTTGGACTTCATTTGGACAAGCGATTAACCTGGAATCCTCACACCAGATTGAAAAGACAGGAAACTGCATGTCGATTTCGACTATTACAGCACTTACTAGACAAACGGTCTAAACTTCCAACACATTAAAAAAGACTGATCTACATGACTATTATAAGGCCTATCTGGGACATATGGAGTTGAGCTTTGGGGCTCCACTAAACCATCTAATTCCTCTGGAATCCAATCCTTACAGTCCAAAATTCTTCGTAAAATCCTTAATTCTCCTTACTTTGTCACAAATCAAATCATCCATCAGGACCTCAATGTCCCCTAAGTTGCCGATTTGGCCAGAACCAGATACCAACCCTTCCATAATAAACTTCCCAACCACCCAAACCAACTCGTTTCTAACCTGGCTTCTCCTTCACTGCCTAATAATCCTCCTAGGCGTCTGAAAAGAAGATATCCTCGAGATCTTCTCCTTTAGAAATGTTTTTGGAGTTCTATCAATGGGTAGATTTTCCACATGTTTTTATCATGTCATAATATCATTTACAGCAAATTTACTTTATGTGTATATACCTATACAGTTGTAAATATCAATAAATAAATTATTAAAAAAAAAAAAAAGATTATAGTAGCAGGATATGTCATCTGCGCATGTTTTATCAGGCGATTTTGATGTGCAGAGAAAAAAAATCACAGCGATGGAATGCTGTCTAAATATGGCAATGAAAGGTTTAATTGATGAGATCTCAATATGTTTACTTTTTGAGGTAACAGTAATGAAATAAGGTCTACTGCACTTGGTCCATATATTTTGTTACAAGAATACAAGAATACTTTGTTCATAGTTATCAAGTACTTGCCAATACATGTACAACCCACGGCAATGATACATGATGCAAGAATGAATTTTCTTATACAAAGTTTTGAGATTGTCGACTAGGTATAATATCAAATCCTGTCATAAACATTAATGACATTAGACTTTTTTTTTTAGTGTTCTGAACATACCGTGAAGTGGAGTGGCAATGGTACAAAGTCGTTTTTCAAGTTGGAAACTTTCTGGCGGGCTTGAAAATGACGCCAGGCGAGTGCTGGATGTTTCATGAACTCGCCTAAAGGTTGCGCTAGAAGAAGCAACAGTAGAATTCGCATTGTCTAGACTTCTTGATCGTTCCAGAGTTTTTTCTTAACTATGACACAACAATCGACATAATCTTCTAAACTTTTGTTGCCTCCTCCAACTCATGCTGAGTCCTCTTGGGCTGTTGAGTGTTCATCTGATTAATTGTTTGTTTTAAATAATATTATTCTGAAGTTGATCCCGATTATAGATTGCAGAAAATGTATTCCATGATTTTACAAAAATTAAATAATTGTAAAATATTGTAGCTTTAGTACAACAGATGTGTACTATTTTTCCCGAGGGGTGGTTATGGTACAAACTTGTTTACTCAAATAAAAAATGTTTTCACTCTTTTTACCGGACAGTAGTGTTTGGAAATACTTCGTGTCTACAATAAGAAACTGTGAGTTCCTACAGGAATTATCTCGACTAAAAGAGACTTCAACATTCAAGAGAAGAAGGTATTCAAATAAAAAAAAAAAAAGAGTTTGTTTCTGGGGATGTTGACATCTCCTGTGAGATGTTCCTCGGTTAGGCCCTACATTTTTTATTGTTCCTGGGTTGGGTCCCACATTGTGTTACTGATTTACGACCCACATTGAAAAAGAAAATATGTTTTTCTACTCCATTATTGTTTTCTTAAACGGTTCTGACAGTTCATTCTGTAAAAGGTGTATTGTTAAAAAGTGCTTTTTAAGCCGAGAAATCCAATTAGCAACATTTTCTTCAATTAGGATAAATTAAATAATTTAGGATAATTAAAGGATAATAAGGATAATTAAAAACAATTTAGATTTTTTTTTTACAAGTCATGTAATCTTCTAAAACCTCTAAGGAGTGAAAGGAACGGGTGAATATAGTATAACATTATCGACATTATCCTTGGAATCTATAATAAAAAAAGGAGTATTAAAGTCACCCGCATTGCGGGACAGAAGTGCTACGTAAAAAAATTAGTATATCTCCCTTAATATTAGAAGACAATTTTTTATTGATGATGAATTTAGTGAAGCCTGATAGTTCAAAATGAAAGTGCATATACTTAGCTTAGAGCCTTGTTGTACCATTAAGTGCTACTATCTAGCATCAAATATTGGGACTATAGGCCGAAGCTACTCAATTTTTGTATCATTTGAAATGAAATTATTGCCTAAATAACGGAGGTTTTTAGGCAAAAAACTGTTGACACCCCATTAAAATCTTTTTCGGATCATTGAAAGTGTATTGCTTCAAAATGAGTTAAATTTTGTATCGTCCAAATTGGTGGTACTAGTTTTGGAAATTAACTTCTCAACAAATAGTTGCTTCTATATTTATTAGAATTATTAAGTTAGAATATCTGAAAAATTATTAAATAAATAAATTTTCTTTTTAAAGTTGTTTGATATTTGTTATATCACAGAGTATTCGAATTTGGTTGTATATAACATAATTATGACCACATTGTTATTATAACTTTTATAAAAACATTTATAAATATACTATATAAATGTTTTATAAACCAATACCAAATTGTAAAAAAAATTCATTATTATGCCGTTTTCGAATTTTAGCCAGTTTTTCAATGTTGCTCGATTTAACCTATTTTTTAAGTAGAGTCTTCTCTTCCCGTTTTAAATTAATATTTCAAAGGTAAGATAAGAGCGTCACTAATTCGAGGTTTGGAGGGCGGGTTGCATGGAAAGCCTTCCCTTCTATTATTTTTGGTCTTCATGATGATCTTTGAGATGTGAAATGTTATACATCTAAATTTAATAATCCTTTAACTGGAAGAGTCTTATGGAATTAAAATGGATTTAGTGAATGACGCAATTTCTTCCTTATTAAACTATAATAGTTTATTTCATATCATACAGCAACGTTTCGGGAGATTTCCCCCATCTTCAGGCTGTTGATAACTCAATAAATGACTTTAATATTATAATATATTAGCAAGTATGACAAATAGGAGAAAATTATATGTCATATATATAGGTTTTTTGTTATCAACAGCCTGAAGATGGGGGAAATCTCCCGAAACGTTGCTGTATGATATGAAATAAACTATTATAGTTTAATAAGGAAGAAATTGTGTCATTCACTAAATCCATTTTAAAGTTATACATCTTTCAATACTCGCTGTAAGTGAATGTTTTATAGACATGATAAGAAAGGATACCCTAGGGAGAGAAGAAGGGGTCTCTCGGCGTGTTAAAGCATACATTTTTGATCTAGAATAGAATATATAATTTAAAATATAACATAGATTCATAGTCTCAAAGAATTTTTATCTTTCATTATAAGTAATGCATACATAAATAAAGTTTATAAAAATAAATAGAATACAAAGTAGCAAACGTTTACTGATTTAATTCAATCATAATAAATAAAATAAATCCGCACCACTACAACCAACAAAGGATCAGGAGTTTAGTACTGTTACTATACTAATGGTTGTACCTGGAGTAGATTTGGTCAGGATCACGCTTGGCTGCCAGATTTTGCCCAATCAAGGATAACCACTTACTAACGCTGAGTAGACATCGGAGAGCTTCTGAATCCACAGCGTTGACTCACGGCTACAGGAATCATAATCGAAACATTATTGAATTATTATAAGTAACAATAATTAAACCGTAATCGATACTAAAATTAGTTTATCGGTAAACTAGTTACTTAACACCACTATGTTATGTATTAGAATTGTAGTTAATTTATAAAATTACTGTATTGTATATTGGAATTGTTGTTTATTTTATATTTTGTTTATACTTTGGTCTCTAACACACAAATGATATCTCATGACGTCGACGATTCTGCAGTAAATTATTTAAATTTGTATAAAATTTTGTTAAATGATGTTGATTATGACGAACAATTACGAGTTGTGTAAATGTAAAAAAAATAAATTAAAAAAATAAAACTTACTACTAAAATACCCCTACCTATTACTATTTTTTCTTCAAAGCAACGGAATGTTATTGCATATCTTGTTAAACATATTAGCGAATGCAAAATTTACTGATTTTAGTAGTTATAATTTTGGTCAAAACAGGATACTCAAGGGTGAAGACTATTCATGAGTTTAAATACACAAAAATATAATTTATTAATCTTGTTTAATGTTTGCCCATTCGGGTATCATCAGAGTATTAGTGTACATCTGTATAATACAATCCCTATGTACAACGAATACAATCAATGTCTATGTATAAACGAAGTAGGTGTTTTAAGTTTAAATTATAAAAGAGTTAACTTAACGATTAAGCATTTATATATAAACTAGCTGACAATGCTTCACAATAACTAGACTTAGGGGGAGTAAAATTAATTAAACATATATTACTTTGGACTTATGATTGAATTAATTGATATGATATAAGTTTAGTTCATAGCGGTAAATAATATATAATAAAATTATATGGTAATAATATATAAAGGAATTTAATAGTAGGAAAGTTACTATCATTCAGAATATATGGTGACGTACAGTTTTATTAAAAGCTATTATAAAAAAATAAAATTAATAAGAACGTGCCTTAATTCAATTTTTATTATATATGGATAAAATTTTAATAGGCTGCATCTTTGCGAATAATAGTCCAGATTCAATGATGTTGTTTTTGTTTTCCATGAAATTTAACCAACATCAATAATGTTTTAAAAAAAAAAAAAATATCCTCTAAATAAATCAAGCTCAAAAATTTCCAATTTTTATTTTTTATTTTTTTAATATTTATTTATTGCTATTTTCAAATGTACATTATAATACATTTAGTAAATCTGATCTAAGCTAAATTGGAGTGTTACAGGCGTGTAGAGAAACTACCCATTGGTAGCACTCGGTACCACTTTTACCAGTAGCACTTGGTAGATTTTGGATTGTAAGGATTGAATACGAGAGGAATTCGAAGGTTTAGTGGAGCCCCAAAGTTCAACTCCATATGTCCAGATTGGCCTTATTACAGTAATGTAGATCAGTCTTTTGTAATGTGTTGGAAGCTTAGACCGTTTTTCTAGTAAGTGCTGAGACAGTCGAAATCGACGTACAGTTTCCTGTCTTGTCAGTCTTGTGTGAGCATTCCAGTTTAATCGCTTGTCCAAATGTAGTCCAAGGTAGTGGAATCTGTTCGACAGGGGTAAGAGTAACATCATTAAATGGAACTGTAGGGCAGTCCGTAGGCAATTTTTAATTGCTTTAAAAATGGTATTGAAGGGTTTCAGACGGTGCTAAGAATGAATATGGTTTTGCTTTTTTTAAAAAAGAAAAACCATATTCATTCTTTTTTAAGTTACAAATTTTTTTAAAAATTTATCATTCTTCTAGATATTTTGGACTAGATCCGGTGTGTGTCCATTAGTGCAGTTTATTGAGCCCTAAACCAGTCCCAAGTTTGGTGTAGATTGGTTAAGTCATATTCAAGTTATTTATATTTTTTTGATTTTTCAAAAGATATCAAAGGCGATTTTGATTTTGGGCCGAAACTTTTTATTTTCTGATTTTTTCGAAAATTCTAACTTTTTTCGTTTTTTGATAAAGTTATTTGGATAGTGATTAAATTATTTACAAAGCAAAAAAAAATCATTGAATTCAGGAAATTTTTGACAAAGAAAATCCTATTGACGTTTTACGCTTAGTTTTTTTTTAAATTAGTTTAGACAGGTTCTAGGTAAATTTTGTATATTTCTATAAAACTGTACACCACCGAACATTCTAAATAATTTGTATCCAAGTCAAGTCTCAAAAATATTATTATTTCTTTAGATGACTACCGTTTCATTAATTGACTTGACAAATTAGAACCTGAGATATAAGATAATACGTTTGAAAGTTTTTTTTTATAACGGCATTAAATCTAAATTTAATGTTATTTTAGCTTAAAGAGAATACATTCAGCTTTCCAACAATTGTATTAATGTTGGGTTGATTTTTTTCATAACCCCAGTATCTGAAATTTATTGTTTTGAGCATGAATATATATACCAAGATATAGTTTGATTCCATAGTGGCCTACATTTTAAGGAGTTTTTGATTTGTAACTTTGTTGTAGTGGGCGAATTCTTTGAATTTTACAAGGGTAGCGATTGGATAAAATGATGAGGAGTTATGAACTATTATATGAACAAAAACACTGGAAAGAAAAAAAAAGTTAAAAAATTTCAATTTTTTTATTTCTTTGAAAAATGTTGGTTGAATGTTTCAGACGACGCTAAAAATGAATGTTATTAGCTTTTTTATTATATTACTTCACATCATACCTCATAAGGATGATTAATTTTTGTTAATATAAAGTCATTTAATTATATCAGTAATATTTTTTTATTATTCTTCAAAAAGAGACAAGTCGAGTGGTAAAAGAAAATAAATAAATTGTGCTATGCTCTAAAAACGTTTAATTTTGTTCATAATTTTTTTCTGCCGAAGAAATCGGGGATTTCAGTAATTTTAAACCTTTCCATGGTCACAGAGTATATTAAAAAAACATGCTAATTGGTCGATTAATTGAAATATTTATTCTGGGAAATACCCATTTCCTTTTATATATATTTATTTAATTTGCAAAATTGGGTTTCTTAGGTTAATTAGTTGGTTTTAATTTAGAATCAAGTTTTGAAGATTAGACTATTTCGATAAGATCAAAGTAAAATGATATAAAGGTCAACTAGATCATTTATAAGCTGATATTTTGGAATATTTGTTCACATAATTTGACTAACGTGGGCAGTCTATAATGATGTGAGGTTTGTATTTCGTTGTCACAAATACATATACCGATACAGATATCGTTACGATTATCTTTCATCTATATCACACATAGCACATCTGTAATCAGGTTTCATTTTTGTTTCAATTGTCCACTTATTATTTATTTATTTAAGTGTTTCGACCACTAGGGCCATTTACACTGGATTTAAAAAGTTGATATATTACAATTGACATGTTCAGAAAGTTACAATTACAAAGGGAGAAAGTCACAAATTTACAATTATAAAGTGAAAAGGTTACAAATTTACAATTAAAAAGTGAGAAGGTTACAAATTTACAATTACAATTAAAAAGTGAGAATGCTACAAATTTACAATTACTTATTTACTGTTACAATTAGAATTGACGAAGTAATTAAATTGCTATATTAAATTATGCATCCACTTATACACACTGGAGTTAAACTATATGTGATTATTGATATTAATTATTTTTAAAAAGTGCAAAAGTTTTGTTGTCCAGAGATGTAATATTTCTTTGATTGAAAACCCTGAAGGATTTTTATAGCGTCCGTTTGATAAACTTTTTATTTATACAGTTATTTTGGATTTTGGATTGGATCTATACTTTTACAATCCCTCAGTTATCTGAGTCTTTGGTTCTCTCACTGAGTTTATACCAATGCCTCTGAACAGTTTTTTTTTTTTTTTTATAGAAGTCAGAGTGAGGAAGAGTTACATTTTTGCAAAATGTTGAAATTGCTAAAAAATTGATGTACATGGAAAATGGATTTATATCATTTAGTTGACATCCTAACCAATCCTAACACTATTCTCACCACGTAGTAGCTCGTAGTTAATAAAAAAAACCTTTAATAATGTTGCTCTTACTTCATCTGAACAACGACTAACTTGGAATTCTCACACAATACTGAAAAGACAGGAAACAGCAAGTCGATTCCGACTATTACAGCACTTACTAGGCAAACGGTCTAAACTTCCTATCCATTACAAAATTCTGATCAACATAAGTTTGATAAGGCCTATCCGGACATATGGAGATGAGCTTTGGGGCTCCAGCAAACCTTCGAATTCCTCTCCTATCCAATCCTTACAATCCAAAATCTTTCGTACAATTTTCAATGTTCCTTACTTTGTCACAAATAAAATCATACATAAAGACCTTAATGTTCCATTTGTAACTGATCAAGCCCGAATCACATATCATACCTTCCATTATAAAATCTCTAACCATCTAAACCCACTAGTTTCCAACCTTGCTTCCTCTTCCATTCCTGACAATCCTCCGAGGCGCCTGGAAAGAAAATAGCCATGAGATCTGCTAATGTAAAAACGGCATTAGAGTGCTACCAATGAGTACTCTACACGTCTGAATCACTCTATAACAAACTAAACATACAATTATGTTCAATTGTAAATTTCAATAAAGATAAAAAAAAAAATCATTCAGTATATATTGACGCTAAGAATGTTTCTGGACTTGGCAAAACATTGTTAATGCTACATTCATTATTTTGGTGAGAATAACTTTATTTCAAATTTTGGAATGAAGATCACTTGGCTTCGTCAATCCTCATTAAGTTTGATAAAGACCAAGACAATAAACTATATATCTATATATCTTTACATTAACTTAAGGAATATTAGAAGCATTCTAAAGTCATTTGTGATGATTTAAAAAAATTGAAATCTCTGCTATTTTAACCCTCTTAGTTATTATTAAGTTAGGATTACTGGTAGTGATAATACGTAAAAGATCCTATAAACGGTAATATAACATCAAATAAAGTTACATAAAAGAAATAGAATAAAATAATAAATTAAGTACAAATAAATCAATAAAAAACAAATGGCAAAAAAGAGACAACAGGAGGAAAAACTTTATTAAAATAAAAATTTGTACTGGCCAATATTATTAATATTTAATAATAATATAAGACAATATTTTTAATCTTTCGATAAATAAGCTTAGCCAGGTATACAATAATAATTAGAAACATAAGTAATATATAATATGAGAACATGACTTTTTTTTTTGTTTCATCTTTGGTTTTTTTCCTTCTTTTCTTTTTCTCTTTTTCAAGATTTGTTTCCTCCTTTTCCATTCTTTCCCCTTTTTCTTTTATTTTCCTTCCCTTCTTTTTCCCTTTCATATTTTGGTTTCAACCCAATGTGCCTTTAACAGAATAACGGATAAAATAGTGATAGAGATACGAGAAGTTAAATGAAAGAAACTTAAGTAACAAATATAAAAAATAAAAAAGTTTAATAAGCTATCTTAAAATTAATATAAAATAAATATAGAATAACCACGTTAATAAACTCCAGTAAGGAAATAGGTCTTAAAATAAATACGGATAAAACAAAATATATGGTTAGCAGTAGAAATTCGAGCAATTTCGGTGATATAGATATAGGAGGAAATACGTTTAAACAGGTAGATAAGTTAGATAAGTATTTAGGTTCTACGGTGACTAGAAAAAACGAAATTGATGACGAAATAAAAGCTGGGTTGAAGCCCGGAAATTCTTGTTATTTTTCAATTTCGAAACTGCTTAGATCGCGCCTTCTATCGAAAAAGAATTAGAATTTACAAAACCATTATCCTTCCCACTGTTCTATATGGATGTGAGACGTGGCCTCTTACACTAGGGGATGAACAGCGTCTTAGGGTTTTCAAAAATAAAGTATTGCGAAAAATATTCGGACCGAAAAAGGATGAATTAACGGGAGAATTTAGAAGATTACACGACGCTGAATTAAGGGACTTACACCTAGTAAATATAATTCAAGTTATAGCATTGCGGGGTATAAGGTGAGCGTGTAAGGGTTAGTAACGAGCGGATCCCTAAAATGTTAATAAGCACTGAACCAACGGGTAAACGTCCGGGGGGTTGACCGTAACGTAGATGGGAGGATTGCGTTAATTAAAACTGATTTGGTGGAATTGGGTTTGGAGGGGCATCGCTGGAAGGATGTATGTAGAGAGCGTTTGGTGGTATCGGCATCGAACCTTTGGGTTCGTTAAGCTTTCATTATTATTAAATATGGAATAAATATTAAAATATTAAAAATGTATACAAAAATAATAAAGTAACAAATAAAAGAAACCATAAATGTGTAAAGAACAAGATAACTCACCAATTCCTGTAATCTATAAGTTCTGTATCTATAGATTGTTAGACCTAAGAACTGACGGAAGTCCTTATAAAAAAAAGTATTAAACTTGATCGGATAGATAAAGATAGCGCCAGGGAGAAGCAAAGTAGATCCGTTATATATTGGATCTAATAAGTATTGATCATGCATAATGTCTTTAACAGGAACGCTATTTGTGAATTTATGGGTCTGTAGGTGGAGCAAGAAATAACATCTTAGATCAATTTTAGTACTTGGGGTAAAGAATCTTAAAATAGATTACGCTATTTTTGAAGAATAACAGTAAAGCCCCAAAAAATATTATCTCTATTTAGAATAAAGTAAAATATAAGCTTAGGTAAAAGTAAAAAGTAAACTATACTGAATTTATAGGAGAAGTGTGTCGGAGGGGGGAGGGTGCGGTCAGCAAAGAACACCATAAATGAACAAAACCATATTTATTTATTTTATGCCGACGTTTCGACCTGAGTTTCAGTTCTTCATCAGGGCTATAGAGCAAAAGAGATAACAACAACATTTAGAGAAACATAAAATTGAAAAGGAATTGTATACAAACAAATTTGAAATTATACAAAATATTGAATTGAATCATAAATGATTAAAAATTGATAAATGATAATTGAATAGTAAAAAAAAAATTGATTGATAATCGTGGAATTAGATGGTAGTAGACAGAAAAAAAATGGTTTTGTTTATTTATGTTGTTCTTTGCTGACCGCACCCCCCGACAAACTTCTCTAATCATTAATCTACGGTCAACTATCTACACCTCACTATACTGAATTTAATTTTTGTGGCTGCCTCTAAAAAAACAAACTACCCAACATTATAAATATCAGTAATACCTTTTTTATCACTTTTCCATTTTATAATTTCAGTTCGTTAGATTACCTTTATAAAGAAACAAAAACTGAGTATAAACGATAGCCGGAGTAGCACACGGGATTTTACTTACACCTTTGCCATATATTATATATTGTATACTACTTCAATCATTCGCTAGAGCCAGGTCGAAAAAAAGTCAGTTATTTCACCCGAGTTTTGTATTACTTTAATAAAAACTGCCTACAATTACTAGTGAAAATGGATGAGTCTGCCAAGTATAGTTAGGGGAATACAAAATGGTGGCGGTTTCTAGAACTTAAAAAAAAATGCATTCTCTCTCTTAGCTCTATATCTTTAAAACAACTGACAAAACTATAAAACGTAATAGAGCATCATTTAAACTAGAGTATTTTCACTAAAATATGTGCATTAAAAGAGAAATTAACATTCAATATCCTCTATCAGATATATCCTTTTTTAAAAAGCAACATTTTATGAAATATATACTGAAAATCAGTAGTTGATGAATTTATTGTGGGAAATATTTATCTCAGAAACCATTAAACATAAAAATGTCTGTCAGCACTCAAATTGGAGCCAGTTGAATGCACTATAATGTATTCTATCTTCGTAAGAGTACTTGTTTTCAAGATATTTTCCAAAATAAATTCACAAAATGTTGATTTCTAGTTTTTCGAACAATAATTTTGATTTAAGAAAGACTATATATCTCAGGAACCATTATGTGTACAGATGTTTGCCAGCACTCCGAATCTATGTAGTTTAATTTTCTATAAAGTAATGAATAATGTTTATCTTGGTAGAGGTAGCAGTTTTTATGATATTTGCATATGAAACATTATCCAAACAACTGGAAATCAATTTATTCATAAAAAATACTACTCATACTAAAATAAACGCTATAAACTACTTTATAGCACATTAAATTATCTTTAATTTCGGTGCTAATAGATATCTGTACGTCTCATGGTTCCTTGAGTTATAGATTTCACAATAATTCACTGACTACAGGTTTTTCGGTACATTTTTTTATGAAATGCTGCTTTTAAAAAAAAATGGATCTCGGGAACTATTGAACATCTCTGCTAGGGCTAATATTTTAGTATATTTACTCTACTTTAAATGATGCTCCTTAGGATTTCTAGTGGTGTAGGTAGTTTTAAAGATAGGGAGCTCCAAATGAAAAATTAATTTTTTAATAATATTTTGAAACAGCCTCCATTTTTTATTCTTTCTGAATAATCTTTTCAGACTCATCAATTTTGACTAGTAATTATATATAGTTTTTATTGAAGTAATCAAAGTTTCTATACCTTTATTACTTCAATAACATTTGTAATTTTATCTTTATAACTTAAAGATAAAATTACAAATGTTATTGAAGTAATCAAAGTTTGTGATAAAATATTTGACTTTTGCTCCTCTTGTACAATATGATACTAACACAGATAACACAATAATTTTAATAAAATAATTAAAAATTTGATTTCGAAAAAAAAGATTAAATTAAGATTTATTTTGTTGTTCATAAAAGTATCCATTTAACATCTATCGATGTCTTTGAACATGTATTATTATTATTTTCTATTATTATCTGATTTTCATCACAATAAAAACTAATTTATGTTTTTAGCTGATTCTTTTTATAATGTTAATGGATTTTTATTGTACTAAGTTTCAAGTTTTTAATAAATTTAAAATAAAATAAAATTTCTTTAAAACGATTCTTAAAACATCTTTAAAACGCTACTCCCAGCTCCAATAAAATTTAATTTTTTTTTTATTTATAATTTTAAACACTTTCTTGAGACTAGTTAATGTTGTTTAAATATATACATTTTAATTTTATCCATCATAATCTCAAAACATTTTATTATCTTTAAAAGTCCGACGTTTCGGCCAATTTGGCTATCCTTAGGGACAATCTATTACACAACAGCTTTTTTTACATCTATGATCCTCAACAATTCAAACTAATTAACAATATTATTTATAATTTACAATATGTAGTAGATTGTCTTTGAGGATGGCCAAATTGGCCGAAACGTCGGACTTTTAAGGATAATAAAATGTTTTGAGACTATGATGGATAAAATTTAAATTTATTTATTAAAACAATATAATTTTCGGCTTATATTTTTAATCTCTATAGAGATGAGTTCGTAAAAGAAGGTTAAATATGCCGATATGTTCTAGAAGGGCAGCAATGGAATTAGGTTTTAAAACCAATAAAAATATATATATTTTTTTAAATACAGCTTGGCCGTTTTAGTAGTTGAATTTTCAAATACATGGTAAGCTAGTTGTATTGATTATAAAATAATTAACTAGCGTTACTCTTACTATTTAAATTTATATAGCAATTATTTTAACCTTTGTTGAAAAATATTTTTTTACTAAAACAATAATGATTAATATTGCCAATCAACCACAACATTGCACCCAGTCACTTACCATAAGTTAATCCTAACGGTATTTATTTTCTTAAATATTCTTCTTAGACTGTTTTTTTTAAATATTTAAATAATCCATGTAATCAGCTCTAAATAACGAAGTGATTCCCAAAACTTCAATTCACAATAAATAACAGATACTATATTTTAGTAGGAAGTGTCTTTAAATATTAGAAATTAAATTGTGTTGAAACAGAAAGATCTATTTATTTCTTTATAGCTCAACAATTTATGAATTAATCATATTTATCTAAACTGTCATTTACGATTATTTTGTTGGACAATCAATTAACTTGTAAAAACTCTTTAAAAAAAACTATTTCTATATATTTTTACTATAAAATTCATTTTTTCTATCGACATTTTACTTGTTGGTAGTTAGTGTCACAGTTAGTATAGTGTTACAAAGGTTTTTTAAGTGAATAATTAATTTTTTAAAAATAGAAACAAAAAATAATCTTCTTAAAATTAAATATATACGTTGAAGGAGATAGTCGAGGGTATGGTAAAAAAATAACAAAAAATAGTTACTAACTACTTATTTTCCTAAGTTTCGCCTAACTTTTTAGGGCTTCATCAAGGCTAAAAAAAAGTACATAATAACTAAAAATATGTGAACAATGTAAGTTAATAAGATGACAAAGTAAACTAGAGGTGAGGTTAAAAATTATTTAAATATAAGTGAAAAATCTAATAAAAAAGAAGAAGAAAAAAAAATAACACGTACAACAATAAGTTTATATAAAAAAGAAAAAACTGGCTTAAATTTAAAATAAGCTAGTACAAAAGAAAGAGAAAATGAAGAAATTTTCACAATAAAAGACGGAAAAGTATGGAAATTTTATAAGTAATAAGCCATTTATTCGACATTCTTTTCAGTTTTATTACTAGTGATTACTAAAAATCGTATATATTTCTTTATTGTAATAAATGATTGATGGCTATTATAGACTTTAATGACTACACTTGTCCTTTGGTATAATATCCCATGTGGACGTTGGAGGAGTTTGAACTTTGAACTCGTGTCCCATTGGGAAACTCTACCCCGCCTCCAATCTTCTCATCCCTTGATAAACAATCCCCGTAGCACCTCGTGTGTCCCATTCGAGAAACTTAGCCAGGTATTCAGTTTTGTATATACATAACAAAAGGAATGAAATAATGAGTTCAAAAAACTAATAAAGCTTCCAGTCTCACAACTCATGTACAACTAAGGCAAGTTGTAATTCCTTCCAGTATTTTTAGGATTGCTGTAATCAATATAGCTGAGGAAGTATGAATACATATTTAAATAGATTTAGTTAACTTTAAAATGATCGATAGTTTTTGATTGAAAATCAATCTGTTTTTAATTTGAGCACATATAAACAATATGTATATATAAATATAGAATGATCAGTCTATTCTTAGAGTATCTATATATAATATTAGTAAATCATTGCTACAGCGTAAGATGGGCCTAGGGCTCTTCGAGGTGATAGTGCGTTCTACTATATGTCCAAACTGTTTCTTTACCGCCAAGTACAGTAAGGAAGTCATATAAAAACACCACAAACCTAGAAAATGCTATTGATTTATCAAAATGTTCACCCATTCCAACAAATCCCATCAAATTACCTTTACCCTTCTTCGTAAACCTGACTGCCCTACAGTATACTTCAATAATGTTGCCCTTACCCCTGTTGAATAGATCCACTACCTTGGACTACATCTGGACAAACGACTAACCTGGAATCCTCACACAAGACTGAAAAGACAGGAAACTGCACGTCGATTTCGACTATTACAGCACTTACTAGACAAGCGGTCCAAACTTCCAATTCATTACAAAAAACTGATGACAATGATGAATTACATGACAATTATAAGGCCTATCTGGACATACGGCGTTGAGCTTTGGGGCTCCACTCCAATCCTTACAATCCAAAATCTTAATTGGTCCCTACTTTGTCACAAATAAAATTATCCACAAAGACCTTAATGTTCCATTTGTGACCGATCAAGGCCGAACAAACTTACAAACTCCCTAACCATTCCAACCGATTAGTTTCTAATCTTGCTTCGTCTTTTATTCCGGACAATCCTCCGGGGCGTCTGAAAAGAAGATAGCCTCGAGACCTTATATTGTAAAAATGTTTTTAGAGTGCTGCCATTGGGTAGTTTCTCTACATGCTTGTGCCACACCATTATGATTTCCTCAAATTTACTTGATGTATTTATGTACAGTTGTAAATATCAATAAATAAATATTCTCCCAAGTATGTCATTATGACGACAATTTTTCTACAAAGGCAATTGATATTCCAAGTTGGTTAGAAATTGAGGGTTAAATGTTAGCACTCCACTCTCCAAAACTTAATAGATAAGCATATATCTGAATTGGACCAAGCTCAAAAGCACATACAATAAATGATCGATTTTCGATGACTCTGTTGTAAGGTACACTATATAGAAGAAATTTGTTTTAATTGTATTAACATTTCATGCAATAAACACACCCTATGTGTATGTATTTTTTGTATTAAGAAAAAAAAAATTAAATTATACAAATCATAATAAATTACTAAAAATCAAAATGAATCAACATAATAGCAAGAATGTTGATAATTATTTTTTTATTATAAGATATTATGCATTTAACAATTAAAAATTCCGAACTAATTTTTTTGATATCCGTTTTGTTGGTACATAAACTTACAAAGTTGCTATAATATAACCTTAACCTAGTGGTACAAGCATTACTGACTTAATCATTACCACAAAATCCAACAGGAAGACTTGTCGCCTCTAGATCTGCTGCATGAGGTGGATGTACTACAGGAGGAGTGCCTTCATTGGAAGGCTTCTCCACACTCGAATTCATACTAATCCTTCGCGGAGGTTGTCTTATGGATCACATTAAACTAAATGCCAAAAAGCATAATTTTTTTCCGGTAGGCTTTCCACACCTCGCAGATATTTGTCCGCCCGAACCAGCCTTCTCTACACCTGCCTGTCTTGGGTTACTGCGTTTTAGTGTGCTGCATGCAGTTCTTTCGTATCTTTCTCCAAAACTATTGGTATGTGACAAATTATAAAGTAAAGAATAATAAAAATACATAAAGACAGTATAAAAGCTAAAACTATTTTCATAACAACCAAGGAAACACATTTGTTAACATGAAAGACATTTATAAATATGTTCCCCTATAGTTTATAATAGAATTCTTTATCTCTTTATGAATATGTACCTATTGTTTCTTAGATATAAGAATAATAGATGGTTAATTCTTTTTATAAAAAGAAAATCAAAGATAATGCGAAGTTAGCTTTTTCGCAAATTTGGCATTTAAGTCCTATCTAACTCATTATGAATATAACCAAATTGTTCTTGAATACCTAAACATGCATATGATATAACAGGTTTAATCAATATCGTTAAAGGAATTTTCGAGAAATTTGTGAAATTGGTGGTGATATAGTGTTGATTTCGGTTAGTCGATTTTAGCAAAAAGATTGCTGTTGAATGCAAAGCGTGCACCTACTCTAAATACTTAATTTCAGTTCCACTGGACTTTTTGTTTCTGAGCTAAGCAGTTCACATATATCAAAACATAGAGATAGTTTTGTAAGATTGGCTATTGATCTTGTAGAAGACTTCAAAGCGTGTATTTCCGTGGTAAACTCTTATCCAAAATTTTGCACGATCACTATCCTTCACCTTACTCTATATTTAATATATAGGTAAGTGAAACTAAAAATGAAATTTAGTTAAGTAATAATAAAATATTTTTATTTATTTTTTTTTATTAAATGTTAATTTATAGAAAATTGTTAAGTCATTAATGTGAAAACAAACTGACTTAAATATAATGAATACTTGGGAAAATCATAATTCAAAATAAAATCAACAGGTACTTTATATTGTACTTAAAGTAGCAAGAAATAAGCTTTGGGAAGAAAAATAGAGAAACGTTTAAAAAATGAATTATATATTAAAATAAAAATATATAATATATAACACAACATGTCACAAAGGTTCTGAGAAAGAGAGCATCCGAGAGAAAATCACAAAATTAGAAAATTTAAGCTTTCAAAGAGGCAAAATCTACAATAAAAAGAACCTACAATGCAAAGTTACGGCATTACAACGTTTTGATAAGGCCTGTGATTTTATACGGGGTGGAGATCGCATGCCTACCCAACTTGGAAAAGGTGTTCAGAATGGAGGATCTTAAAAAAAATCTATGGGCCCAGAAAAACACAAGAAGGAAACATGCGAAGATCTTACAAAGAGATCTACAGAAAAATCAAAGACCTGAAAACCGAGATCAGAATCAGAAGGCTGATGTTCTATGGGCACATGAAAAGGATGAAGGAGGAAAGAGAAAGGAACAGAAAGATCTTTAACAAAATTTTTAGCTACATGAAGCATATGTCAGAATAATTAAAGAGCCTTAAAATTTTAGATACCGACTTTCTAAATAGAGACACATACAGGAAAATACTGAAAAATCTCACAAATATTGGAAAAAGAAAAAATAGGGGCAAGAAGTGGTCCGAAGAAGGAAAAGAAAGACAGTCGAGGATCATGAAGCTGCGATGAGAAGAAAGAAAATCAAGACTCTGAAAGAAGCCTGACCAATGATATTTGCGTGGTCCTTAGTGGACAGTACGTTATAAATGAATCTCTTATGCAAAAAGAAAAAAGAATATGAAATGACTATGGATCATTAATTCCTTTAGAATTTGCCGATTAATATTAATTTTTATACTAAAATATTGAGCCACATAATAAAAAAGAAAAAGAAGCAAAAATATTATTTAGACAGTCTTTTATGAGGGGATAAGGGATGTCATAAAAAAAAGCTATATAAATTATAGTTAGCTAGTGACAAGCATTTCCTTTTTTCCGCCTCATTTTTATTTCCTCTAGAATTCATTTTTATTTAGATCTAATGTATCGTAAATTCCTCCTTAGATCTAAATCTTCGAATTCATAGCATTTATTTTCAACTATAAATTTAGTATCGTGAATATTTATTTCATGACCAATTTTCACACGAGCATTCAACAACACAAATTATAATTAGTAGCAATAATCAATTATTATTGTAAAATGAAATTTTCTATTTATCTAGAATAGAAAAAGGGCATAGTGTGAACTTAAGCGGTACTAGACTTTTCCGAAATAAAATTCACAAGTTGTAAGATGTTTTGGCAACAAATTTAGACTAAGAATCCATAACACATTACATAAATAATGTAAAATTTATTAAAATGAAACTGAATAAATAAAGAGGAAGTATAAATTTAATACTACCACAAGGTGATGAGGTCTTATTGAAGAAGTTTTTACCCCCTTAATATAGCGAACAACGTTGGTCTGTTTCTTTAAAGCGGTTTCATCTTATATTTTATTGTCCTTTCTGCTAGTATCTTAGCATTATATCTTTCTTTTGTATTGGAAGTGTCTCGTTCCAGTAAGAAAAAATATATTTAAAATTTTCTTATATATATTTTAAAGGGGATTTAATTAATTTTGAATGTTAGTCTAAAGGATTAGTTTATATTACTTATTATTATTATTATATGATATCTTGAGAGGTTTTTTCAGCAGTTTGGTATCATATCAAATCGATCCGGATTTATGAAGAATAGTCCGGGTGCAGTATACTAAGTTCTTATACATTATTATTATCATTCGTGCTGTGGAGGTCCAAGGCCTCGCGCGATGTACTAAGGAAATACATTTCTTGACGTGATTTTCGTAGGGTGGGTCCGTCACTCCAACGCATCTTATTTTATATTAGTATAATATAAAATTGATCCTTAGCAAGAAAATTTTTTTTTAACTATACAATAATATCTTTAGTACAATTTTCCTATTTTGGGCTTTGTTGTGTTTTAACATAATTTTAAATTCTATTTACAATGTCAAAATGATTTAATAGGATAACTGGCATACCAGAATTAGAAAATAGCTGCTACCTCAAATCTACAAACACAATTCTCTTAGAAATGTTTAAATAAACTACCTTGGCATTGAACCGGTGTGACATAAGAAATAGTGTCATGGTTTTTTTAAATTTTTCTTATTAAAATTTAATTTACAAATAGTGTTAGCTATTGGTTTATTCGCAACTTGAATGTTTGATATTCAACGAAATGGAGTACAAACTTTATTCTAATTTCAATTATTTTTTGAAATAATGTTATTATTTTTTAATGGTGAAGCTTAGCCCCTAAACTAGCTAAATCAATTTTCGAGTACCAAAATAGTTTATTACAAAACTTTTAATAAATTATTTTGGTTCTCAATTACTGCTAGGCTTCAGCAGAAACGAACTCCGATTATCAATAGGAGTCCTGACAGGTCACTGCAGGCTTAAAAGACATCTTAAGATATGTGGAGTAGTTCATGATGAAATCTGCTGCTTATGCAGGCCCAGAGACATTACATAGCAGACTATGGTAGGTATGCATCACTAAGATACAGGCTTCTAGACTCCGATAAAATCGTAGAAAATGAGGCATCCTCTATAGCTTGGGCGTTCCATTTGAATTTTATTAGAAAGTCGAAAAGGTTCGATATAGAGAAATAAGATACATAAAAGAGCCATTTTATTGGTCAATCTTGGGGTTGGCAAAAAGGACCAAGAGCCCAGTAGCAGTAGCAGTACTCATTTGTAACGAGCTACATATTTTTTTTCTTAAAACAGTTAATTAAAAAACCATTGATTTTTTTGTATAATTTATATTAATATTATAACTAATTTAATGTAAAATTTAGATTATAAAGCATATGATAGGGCCCTACCTTCTCCACAATGTACATTAAACCATATCATGATCCTTAAATACCTTAATTTTTAGTTTACAAAACTGTCTCTCTACAAGAGAGAAGTCCATTTTCAATTTTTTTAAATTTAAATAAAATATCTTTGTACTATAAAAACAATTAAATCACAAATAAGTTGAGTATTATTGTAAGGAATTATTTTACCTCGTGATAATCTAGTGCAAAAGCTATTGATTGAAAAAAAAAGTAAATTAAAAAATTGAAAATAGGCTTGGCTGGTTTCGAGATTATACGCCTCAATTAATCCTTTGATTGTCTGGATTCAATGTACACGGCGTGGGCAGTTATATTAAACCCGCAACATTGTACTGCGTTGGTGGTGTTAACGACCTTAGCGCCGTCCATCGCAGAATCTCAAGTAGAGCCAAGGAAATTGTAAAAGGGGATAAATCCAAATTTGTAAGTCTTTTTAGAAACCAAGATATGTTTCTAATTGGAAAATTTACATATTTTTTTAATTTTTAACCTAAGATTAGAATGGATTTAGGTTATTTTTCCACGGCTCAAATCATTACAAGAGCTAGTTATGTATCAAAAATAAATATTTGTTCTAGAGGATAGGTATATACCAAAAAGAAGATAGGTATTAAGGCAGATACCTAAGCTCCCTCTTACCAGTTTACGAACCCTCCTCGTAACCTTTAACAGAAACAAACAAGGACAAATATAAAGTAATAAAAATATGTAATTAAAATAAACATAATGTGTATCAAAAGTAAAATTAAACTCAATTCGTCCTGTAATCTCGATAATAAAAAAATAAATTCAAGATACTTATAATAAATAAAATTAAAAAAAATTGTCTTAAATTTGAGCATAATATCATAGCATCACTGCTTCTACCCCCACTAGCACTAATATACACATGTGCAGGTATTTTATAAATATATATTTTTTGATTATACATACTGTTATGGATAAATATTATAATAAAATTAATACATATGTTCTTGTCAGTATTTAAATGTTACACTAATTGATTTTTTATACTAAAATTGAAACAAAGAAAAAAAAATAATTTGTTAAAAAAATCATTGATAATACTCATTAATAATTAATTTAATATGAGGAATCCAGAATATATTATACCATATATACTCAGTTTATAATATATTGTAACCTTTGGTTAGTAAATATGTTTACTCTATACTGAAATATAGAACTTTTTAAATATAAGAGTTTATTTTCTTGAATGCACAAATTTCAAGAACTAACATATTGTTTGTATTTGTATTGTAATATAACCAGTCCTATTCGAAAATTTCTGGTCTTTGTTTGTCTAATAATTAATGTCAGCTTCAAGAAATATAGCTTTACGCTATGGAATTGAAAAATAACCTTATAATAAAAAACTTGGGCAGGTTCCCGGTCGTAATAGAAGCTGATTCAGATACAATTTTTCTTTGAGTTTATTCTAATGCATCAGATGAGAAATATAATGGATTTAAATATACATATTGTACACACATTCTATATAAACAGATATATATTTTCATGTAACTATACATCCCTAATGTAAATAATCTACAAAAAATAAATTGAAAAAATATAATCCTAATCAGTCCACTAGGTTCCAACGACCACATCTGACTATTGAAAATTGTTAGAAGCATGGACAGTACAAGTTTTGAACTGTAAAAACCGTACTGCCTATGCTTCAAATGGTTTTTTACGTTAAAAGAGGTCATTAAAATAATCCTGATAATTGCATAAATAAAGATTATTGGACTTTGGATTATCTTTATTCAACCATCAAAGCTTTCTGATGTCAGTTGTTTTTAGCAACTGGTCAATTAGTTTCTCTATATAAATTTCATATATTATTCAGATAAATTTTTAAATGTATGTAATATGTTTCTTTGCCTAGTGGAATTCGTTATTTGATTTTACAGCAAATAAATTCTTGTTTAATGTATATTTAAACGCAAGTACACATTTCCTTTAAATATATTTCAAATAACCATTTTCATTAAATTCGAATTAAAATTAACAGTACATTTGATTATAACCTTAAATGAAGTTTTAATATTTTTGAGCTTATAAAGTGTTTTATAAATGGGTAAATATCAACTTAATAAGAAAAAAAATTAATTATATTCCTTTAAATTAGGGCTCTTTAATGCCCCAACGATGAAGTCTTTAAGGAAATTGGCAATACGGCTAATTGAAGACAGAAGATAGAACCAAGGGGGTTAGTTTATCTCAGGCAGTTTGCGGTCAGTGCAACAGGTGCATTATCATGATTAGTAACTGCTAAGGACAAGTTAACTCTTACCTTTGTAAAGGCCTCTCATGCTACACCAAAGGTCTTTACCAGTTATAGTGCTGTGTAATATGCTGTAAAAGAGGAATTATGGCTGGATTATTCTTGTTCAACAATCAATTAATGTATTTTATTTATTCACTTTAATTTATATATCGATATTTACGACTGTGTTAAAAAAATATACAACCAATAAATTTTATGTTAGTTATACAAAGACATGATATAGAAATGTAGAGAAGAACAGAAGATCTTCAGACCAACTTCTTTTAAGTTTCCTAGAAGAACTATCAGGTAATGATGGCGAAGTAAGGTTAGAAACAAGTGGGTTTGATTGGTTAAGAAGTTTATTACGGGAGGATTGGAATCTGGTTCTCCACAAATAGGCGACAAATGGTATATTGAGGTCCTGGTGGATGATTTATTTTTGTCAAAGTAAGGAAAATTAAGGATTTTATGAAGGATTTCGGATTGTAAGAAAGGATACGATAGGAACTGGAAGGGTTAGTGGAGCCTCCAAAGCTCAAATCTAGTCCAGATTGGCCAGATTACAGTCGGGCAGATCAGTTTTTTGTAATGAATTGGAAGTTTAGACAATTTGTCTAAATGTTTGATGTTTGAGCATATATGCCTCGATTTATTTCAATTAGGGCAGAGAAGAGGATTAATCCTACCAGTCCATTTTAGACTGGCAGAAAAATATGAGATTTATTCCATCAATGTTAGATTGTTTTTCTTCTACTTATACCCTTGAGAACTACGAAGCAATAACATATATTAAATTTCATAACAAAAATGTTATGATTAAAATGGAGGATATATTATATGTTAGTAAACATACTAGCTTACGTCATGGGTTGGTTGTTATTTAAAAAAATGTTTTGTTTACAAATTTGAAATAATAATTACATGGAAATCTTAATTAGATGTTATTAATTATGTTGGGGTGAGGGGCTTTTCCTAAATGAAAATATACAAACCTCTTCCCCAGAGTAAAAAAAACAATTGCTGGTTCGATTTTAATAATAGGCGGAATACCTGAAAATGGTGACCCCCAAAGCACCAAAATAATTTAGAAAATACAATAATAAAAGGAAATATGCTTTCCAATTGATACAAAAAATAATAATATTCGAAATATAAACAAATAAAATAAAACATTTATTATTACAAAAAATAAATGTATTGTAAAAATATTGATATATACAAACTAAAATATCTCTTGTTTTTTTTTTTCTTCAGCCAAGACTCTACGAGACTCAGATGATATAATAGACTCCTTTTATTGGTCTACGAGATTTAAATTATGAATTTATTGCTTCGTGAAGTAAAAAGTTTCAGTTAAAAAAATGAAAGTAAACTTTTTTATATAGTAAAATAAAACAAATTGAAAAGTAAAGAGGGGAAAAAAATTTAAATAAACCAAACTTTGGGCTTCTACAAATTATATGAAATAAAGTCATGATATTTGGAATAAAAATATTACGTAGAATAAAAATATTTAATATTGGTATTAAAATAGGCTTGGGAGTGACAAACTCACCCTGCGAAAAAACCACTTCAAGAAACGCCAAAAAATAATAATAATAATAATAAAGCCATGATATTTGGAATAAAAATATTACCGTAGTAGAAAATGTTTTATTTAATTATCATTGAAAATTTATATTTAACACTTGAATGTAGTATTTGTAATTGAAAAAATCAACATTTTCATATCTTTCCTTATTAAAATGGCTGTCAATTCGTGGTATAGAAAGTGGATTTTTGCTCAAAAGCCATCCATTTGAAGTGAACTAAGTGGTCGTATGACGGAGAGACAGGATGTGTCCAGGTCACTGCATATAATTCGGAATATTATTTTTGCTTTGACTTCAGTGGTTCGAACCGTCGATGCAAGTATTTTATTTTGGGCTATCTGCGATTATCTTAATGATCCCATTAAATTTTATGAATTAGTCACAAAAAGTTTTATGTTAATGTTGTAATATTCGTAAAAAATATTTTTATATGAGCTCCAGAATCAAATGATTTTGAAATAAAATATTTATTCCATTCATTAATATACTCATATAAGTAATTTTAATATTCCCTACAGTAAAACTCTACTTAACCATCGGCTAGTAGAATTCAATAAACATTTGGGAACTTTTTTTTTGGTTCCTTAAGGACCTAAGCAGCTCAAGAATAGAAATGTCAAAATTCATTTTTCGGTGTTGCAACGAAATAAATATTGACTGAGCAAGGTGTGAATCGACCACAATCTTTTGAACCAAGCATTCTGGGACCTTCACCCCAACGCGCTTTGGTTGTACTTAGTTGACTAGTTTCAGAAATTATGCTATTTTCAGAGCTTAATTTTTCTAACCAGGATATAACTAAAATACAAAAAACTAACTGGAGTACGAATAACGCATTTTCTCGGGGTTAACAGGGGGATTTCGCTTTATAATTACATAAATTGAATTCATATAATTCAACATAAGTTGAAAAGTTATACTCGGTTCACCCATAGAATTTGTTTTCTCTGTTTTGTGTAAATCTTCAGTAAAGTAAATAATTGTAGTGAGGAAATTAAAATAGAGATATACAAAAATATGTCGTAACATTGAAAGATAAATTTGAAGCACTACAAGAATTTGAAAAAAGTTTTTTTTTTCCTACACCAAAGGAGGCATTTCTGCCATTTTATTTCGTTCAGCCTAGTATACTTAAGCTTTATTCACGTCACTCCTTCAGAAATTAAGTTCGCCGTTGCCATACATGTAATTATGTGGTCGGCGGTCATCTCACCAACTCCACACAGGACGCAGTCCGAAGACTCAGTCACTCCTATCCTCTTCAGGTGGTGCCGCAAATAGTCACGTCCAGTAGCCAACCTGAAGCATGCCCCTACTACCGCTCTTGGTAAAGTCAATGGAGGGCGCTTCTTAGCGTTGCTATGTATGCTATGGAGACTTAATCGGGATGCCAGGATAATCGCAGGATGAAGGCAATTATCCAAAAATACGTTAATTAATTAATTATATATTGAGTCCTAAAAAACGATTATTATGATTGGATTCTTTTCCAAAGGGTATTTGTGTGTTTACCAGTTTACCAATTAAATACCTTTATATTTATAAAATGTTGTTACCATTAATTATATATTATAATAAAGGGTGGCATGTTAGGTTATATAATAGTATATAAACTACATAAAGAAACTAAGTATTTATTTACAATTTGTTATTATGATTAAAATGATTCAGATGATTCAGATAAAGGTTGCCATAAAATATAGATTATTACATTATTACTTTGGGTTAATTTATACTTATAGCTGCTGATGGCGTGGGATGTAGTGACGTAGGTGTTTTCTTGTTCATACGGGATGTCCAGGTCTCGCGGCCCTTCTCACGACTTCGTCTGGTCGAAGTGCATCTTCTAAGCCTGCCTCTTGACTGTCCCCGTCTGTCTTCCTCTTGACCGTTTTAGATTTCGTTAGTTGAAATAGACATTTTATTATTATTTATTTTTTTAATTTTGGTATAAACGTAATTATTTATCACTATTACTAATTGTCGGATTTAAGTTATCCGAATTTTTCGGTTATTATTTGAATGTATATAAAGTCAGGGTCGGGGATCTCATTTTCTGATGCCCCCCTTGCCGTGGACGCCGGAAGACCTCGAAGACGCTGCGACTGCTATGCCGCCCAGCCTAAGCACCATGCAAGCTAGGACCTGGCCTGCCCCTACCATCACGCCGGGGTCCGGGACACACTGGCCAGCCTCTGAGAGAGAAAGACGTTGCTTTTGACACCAGGCGAATATTCATGGTCTTCGCCGCCCAACTGGACGAGGGAAGCGGCCATAGGACACGGAAGTGACCGCAACAGCGAAACTTCCAATAGTCACTCAGATAAGCCAATACAATTTATGAGACCCCAATGCTCTGTTTTATAGTATTATGGATAAAGATTTCTAAACTAACTTACTAACCATTATTGCCCCTCCAGGGATTAACACTTTGAAACTAGAGAGAAAAATATATATGCATGTTATCGCCAGAAAAGTCTCACAATTTTCAGCCCCCCCTTTTTCCATAAAAATATATTATAATCGTAAAATACACTGGGGATGCCTGAAGTATAGCAGGAGCAGGTCCCGGTGTAAACACTAAGTTCCTAAGGTTGTGGCAGATTGTAATACATAAATAAATAATTCTTTCTAAAAAAATATGACAGTATAATTTTAATCGCGTAATTTATTCTTAATAATTTTGTGAATATAATCCATCAATTTTGTGATTTGTTTTTCCATATTACAGTAAAAAATAATTTATGATCCTATGCTCTTTACGGTTTTGATGTATGGGAATATGTTTGTCATATTACTAGAGAATGGGAGTCTCTTTCTTATGCAATTTTGAGATGAAAGTTTTACTAAGGGAAGATATGTGTCACTGTCAAGAACAGCACAGTCCTTTGTGCCAGTGATTTCGTCCAAGATGTTTCGTCGATCCAGGGTCTATAAAAAAAAAGAAAAAATAATAACATGGATGAAAAATAATAAACAAAACATAGTTTCTGTAATTTTTAAAAGAATCATGAGAAAAAATGAATGAAAATTAAATAAAACTAACAAAGCAATAATTTATTTTCTCTAACTGGAAGATTCTTAATATTATCTAGTTAGAATTTGTAAAATATCTTTCTAGTTAAATCTTCATTTTGAAATCATAAATCTGAACATTTTGGGTAAATTTCTCACCTTCAGGGAGTTGGAGCAAAAATAAGCTATAGTTGAAATTAATATCTAATATTGTCATGGATACGATATTTATTTATCAATGGTTCATTCATGAATAAGGGTCGTATCCATGGTATTGTTGTATTCTTTCAACTAATTTACTAATTTATCTAATATATAAAAATGGATATTTGTTTGTTCGTAATTCATGCGCTTATCAGATTGTCATGGAACTTTTTGCTAAATGTTCAGGAATTCCCCGTGAAGAATGTAGGCAATTACGATTTCTCTGGTAAAAAAAAACCAGTTATTAACAAAATTAGACGTTTTTGGCGGATAGCTCAGAAAGTACTGTTTTTCATAGTTCATGTCAATTTTTTTTTCCGCTAAAAAACACGAGTATTTCTGTAAATTAGGTCAAAAGATTGCTTTATCGCAAAGCAAATACTCGTTTTAAGCGTCGAATGAAACCTTTAAATACAATTCATCAAAGAAATTAAAAATTAGAATTTTTGAACTTAATTTATTTTGAATAATCAGACCAATTTGAACATATGGAATTGAGCTCTGGGGCTCGACCAAACCATCAAATTCTTCCCGCATCCAATCCTTACAATCCAAAATCCTATGTAAAATCCTTGATTCTCCTTATTACGTCACAAATAAACTCATTCACAGAGACCTTAACATTCCATTCCTTGCAGATTTGACCCAAAACAGATATGCCTCTTTTTATTCCAAACTCCTTAACCATCCTAACCCATTAATTCTTAATCTTTCATCCTTAACAATCCCTGATAATCTTCTGAGGCGTCTGAAAAGAAGATGGCCACTGGACCTTCTAATTTAAATTAATGTTTGAAGTACCACCAATGGGTGGTTCCTTCCCAAGATTTTCAAGTGTATATGAAACATACTACATATTTACCTATTGTATTATTTTGTACAGTTGTAAATTACATTAAATTTTTTTTCCCGGTGACGATTGTTCATATAGTCGTTCATAATTCCTTTACTTTTTATCCAATCCTGTATAAACTCCGGAATACTGAATGTTTAAGTAAGCAAATTAAATAATTAAACTTATAAATTATTATGATAATAAATTTGAACAAGTTCTTATCTATATACAATACTTACATTATATTCTGTGAGGTTTGGACATAAAATTAAAATTTATTTATAATATTAAGCAAATCATTTTATTAAATCATTCGGATTCTCTTTTTCTACTTTCGATATTAAGTACGTGTGTATAAATTTTATTCATACAAATTTATAAGAATTTCCATTTGGTTAAAAGATGTTTTTTTTTTAAATTTATTTGATACCAAGCAATAATTATTGAACGAATTTTTATGAGTAAATCTTTCGAAAAAGCAGAACGTCATATATGAAGGCGGATAGCTTTGATTTTTTTGTAGAGCTTTGTGAAAAACCGATTGTCAAGGGTTGAAAATACTTCCACCCACCTTATTGTTCTCAAAGTCGAGGTTCATCATACAACAGCAGGTCTAATGACAATTCTCTTCCAAATCACACTGGTGTTCAACCCCGTAATGATGAGTATTTTAAAGATATGTATTGTTAAACTGACTATAATAAAATTAAATACGTGAGACTTGAAAATTATTTTACATACTTCCGGAAATATGAACATTATATTAATCATTACAAAAATTATCCAAAAAGTCTCAGCCTTCTTATTGAAACATATTACATGTCAAGCGTTCCAAGGACAATCTTAATTTTAGTATCGCAGACTCACATTGATTTATATAACTTTGCAGGCTATTTTGTTCAAGTCAATTTAACATATAAACCCTTTTAGTGCCCGGCGAAAAAGAGCGAATATAAATTTCCACCAAATTTCACGATTTTACTAGGGTTAGGAAAAAGGCTCATGAAAACCAAACAAAACGAAATAAAACCAAGACTCTGATTTATCTGTATTAATTGAAAATTATATTAATAAAAAAGGTATAAATGATCATAAAGAAAATAAAAATTGATTTCTCTCTTAATATACATATAAAACGTTTATCATAAGTAAAAAAGCTTATCTTTTCATCATGAGTTTATATAGATCATTTATTAAAAAGTATATACTTTGCATTTCCAATATATTTTGTTATTAAAAAAATAATATTGAAAAAAAAAAACATTTCTAACAACAACAAAAAACATTGCTAGAACCTATGAACGATAAGTCACATTTTCATTTATTTGTTTACGTTATTGTTGAAAAAATAAATTATTTTAATTCTCTAGTAATGAAATGAGCCCATTGATATCGCAATATAAGTTTATATTGAAATATAATTCTCTTGCAATGAGAATAGTAAAGCGCTACAAGATACATTGGCGCTGGCACTTTTCCCAAGTGTACCAAAGGCCGATATATTGCCCTCCGGCTCTAAATGAGTTAACATAAACCTATATTTGTCACAATAACATTTAATAATAATTTCTATTGGTCTTAATTACTGTATTTTACTATTATTAACTTATCCCAACACTATTTTTTTATATTATCGAATATATTGTAATAATCAAAAATTTATTTAAAATAAAATAAAAAGACTTTTAATAGTTTTAACTTATTTCATATCTAAAAGATAGTTTGGGTTCAAATTAAATACTTTAATATTTAAGAGATAATAGAATTTTATTTAAATTTTATAACGTAAGAGACTCTTTTCTCAGGGCGGGTTTCCTGGCAATCAGAAACAGACGACACTTTACTTATACTAACACTTAAACTTAATTAATAGCTATTCTACAAATAAAAAAAATTCCAGTTAGAAACAAAACCAATTACACAATCTGCCTTTGATGATATATGACTGCTGACATCCTCTTGTCCATAACGCTATCCAGCTTCCAGTCCTTCCCGCTTCCCTCTGAACGGACGTCTTCTCCCCAAGCCAGCAGAATCCAGAGTGCCCGTTTCCTCTCTTCTATCTTCAATGTTCACAGGTCGATCCAAAAATAATCGATTGCAGTACAATCGCACTGCTTTATTTGCTATGATTTACGATGTTAATAGTTTATTGATAATTGTTATGTTCTTCTATTTTCTTCTTTTTCTATAATTATTGTATAGAAACAACAAAAGTTGAAAAATTCCAATCCATCTCAACACAAACAATTCAAAGAACACTCCGAAAGGACGCGCACCACCATCTTCCTTGTTTTGGACAGCGTATTTATTTTAAACAATGAAAACTGGTTAGCTTGCTTTTTGATTTAAAATAACAAATAAACAATACTGAAACGATATACATAAAATAAAAACAACTAAAATCATTTATATATAAATATCAACTATTGATTAAAAAAGAGGATATTACATTATATTAAACGGAATTGAAATTAAACGAAACAAATTAAATGAAGCAGACAACAAGGGGTTGAGTAATATAATGGAAAGGGATACTAAAGCCCCTTTGGACTAAAGGAATCAGGGAATGAGCCCAAATCAAACATCTCTTTGGAATTTAAGTCTCGACTCAACAACTTATTAAATAATTTGTTTGTAATCATCCAAATATTTTTTTTTTTTTTATCAATAATTCATTTCGTCCACAATAACTACCTCAATAAATTTAATTGAAAAACAATGATAAAAATAATATTGTTAAAATGATTTATTAATTAGAGATATATTATGGCCTTATTATAAAACTATAATTGGTTTTTATATTGAATATTTAAAATTAAATTTCTTAATCTAATTAATTATAGAATTCTTTCTTGAGATACCCAATTGAAATTAATAAATGAAATATCACTGGAATTTATCCTATAACCTAATTATACAACTTACTTCCTAGAGCTTTAACTCTTGAGGAAATTCTAAGGTTGAAGATGCTTTGCTTGATGGTCTTAGGTTCCTTTAAACCTCACCGCTGGTCTTTCATAAAGTTTCCAGCTGATGAAACCCTGTCAAACGCTGGGAAATATTTTGATAACGATATATCTTGTTTATTCGATTGGATTAGAATGAATGTTGAATCGATTTACTAATCATCTGTATTAAAACCAAAGTAATCGCTGGACAATACTTACTTTAAATAATAACTTAGAACGGTTAGATTATAACCTGTTACAAATTTACAACTTACATTAATACTAACATATCATCTAAGATGACAGAATTGTTATAAACCCGAAAATAGTCAAAATAAATGTTTTATAAGTTGTTGAGTATTTTGGAACTAAGATAATTTTAATGCCAACTTTAAATTTACTTTCAACTTTTGATTTTAAAACTTCTAACGTTTAGGCCCTTAGGCCATTTTCAAGAAGACAACCTAAAAATTTTTTTCACCTCATTACTATATCACCTCCTCACATAAATAATATTCTTGAACATACCTCAATCATTGAATTGTCACAATTTATTTAAAATATCTTTGTTTGCTGGCTCTATATCTTCAAATCATAAATCTTCAAAAACAAAAATTAATATTTAATTAATATCATAAAAGTTTCAATTAAATTTTATACAATGGTTTTTGCATATATATGACAAGGACAATAAGCCACCAAAACAAAGACTTTATATTTAAATAAATTCTAACAATTCAATGATTGACGTATGTTCAAGAATATTAGTGTTATGTTAGGTGATATAGTAATGATGTGGAAACTACTATATTTTTAGGTTGTCTTTTTGAAAGGGCCGAAATGTCGGAAGTTTTAAAATAAAAATTTGAGAGTAAATTTGGATCATTGAAGTTGGTGTTAACATTAATATAAATCACTCTCAAAGAAAGAATAAGTATAATAAATAATTCTTTCCCCTAATCACTGATTTTTTTTTAATTGTAGATTTGAGAAACTATCTAGGGAGGATGGTAAAAGTAGCATGAGTCAGAATCTCAACATTTTATCAGGCGTATAATAGTAAATTTAAGAAAATATGAATAAACATAAATATTTTCATCTGAAAAGTTTCACCTATTTCAATTTAAATTATATATAATTTAAAAAACTACAATAAACAGAATGTAATTTAAGATTAATAACTATAACATTACATTTTCTCAAGCGTATAATAGTAAATTTAATAAAAATATGAATAAACATAAACATTTTCGTCTGAAAATTTTCACCTATTTCAATTTAAATTTTATGTAATTTAAAAAACTACAATAAACAGAATGTAATTTAAGATTAATAACTATAACATTACTTACGATTGTGTTCTTAATTAATGTGATACAGCTAACTCTAGGTTTGTACTGAATAGGATTCAAATGGAGAACGGTACGTAGGTGTTTTTTGGTTTTTCGAAAATGTAACAGTTCTTTCTAGCTGGTAGTAAGTCTGTTATTTCTGTTTTGTTTTTTCTCTGCTTTTATTCAGTATTGTTACTTTATATAATAACTAGAAACACTAAATAGAAATATTAATAGTATGAAAAGACAAAATATCATCGGCCATCTTGAATTTATAATGATAATGAATAAACATTATTGTATTGTCACCAAAATCCAAAGTGTATACAAAATTTCAGATTAATCGGTTGACAGGAAGAGGGTGAAATTTGAATTACTAAATTTGACCCAAGAATAAATAATAAAACAAACGTGGTTAGCTAAATAAAACCGTTTAAAAACACTGGCTAGATCTATGTAGACAAGAGGTGTTACGGTTGTCATGGTGAAAACAAAACACGAGCGATATGTTTTAGACGAGTGGGTTTTGTTATTTGGTGAAGGCGACAGTTTGATTTTGGAACACGTGTGTTCAGACGAGTGGGTTTTGTTTTTGTGAAGATGACAGTTTGATATTGGAACACGTTACGATTGTTCAATGTGAAGTGGTAATAGTTTAAAGGCCCTCTGTCTTTACTGTTTGAACCAAAATAGCACTATATGAGAAATGCCATGTTTTGTTTTTCAAAATTATGGTGTTTTACTTCAATGGACGGTCATTAACACTAGAAGTGGGTATATAGTGCAGTGACGTTTCTTCAGCATGTCCAGGATAAGAGAATAATAATTTAAATATAGTTATTGAGGTTAAGCATTTAAGTTAAGGTTAAGTCAACCTATAAGTTTTAATTGTTTTACTAATTGATAAGAATTTTTTTTTTCCTTTTTCATTCTCTGTATATAGATTTCTTATTATTATTAAACTTTTGTACATATAGTTCAGCTGTTCTTTCTCTGCTTTCAACTTGTTAATTTACTTATGTTTTTTTTGTTGTTGTTCACGGAATATTACGATAATTCAACAGGTGGGTAGGTAACACCCCTAGGTTTTCGGTTATCTACATCTAAAGGTATTCGCCAGTGGTTATAATTCAACAATTGTTTATATAGGGATATATTTTAGTTATATTGTGGGCATAATGCTTCGGGGTTTTCGTTATTTCCACGAAAAAATAACGTGGCCCCTAAGGAGTAATTTATTCTTTATTGTTTTGAACTTTTTTTTTTTTTTCTTTTCCAATTATATACATATATATTTTTTTTATTTCCCTTTAACTCACTCCCTTCTCTGCTGAGCGTAGGCAACTATAAACAATAAACATATACATAAGGATAAATCAAAATTTGCGGTTATAGTACCTATTTAGCTAGTGTGAGGTACTCTAACCTCAAACTCCAATTAATAACTGATATACCTAGATGTAAAATGGGCTATGTACTCTTCGAAAAATAACAAGGTCCAACAAAAAAATTTCAACTTTATTTTATTAAAATTTACTATTTGTAACACAGCTCCTTTATCCAGATACCCTTTAATTTTAAGTTATTAATCTTAAACTATGATCTGTACATTGTAGCTTTTTAAATAATTAGTTGAAGAAATTAGTTTTTTCATTGTAGTTCATGACTGAAACAATAAAGTTGCAAAATGTTTCTCCTCAAAATGGTTATCTAATTCACTGATCCTTAAGATCCAAAAACATGCATATTATAATAGTCAAGAAAAAAGTTATCAATATATATGTAAATTTTGTGAGCATTATATTACTTATTATTTAATTATTATTATTTTATTTCATACAAAATTAATAATTACCCGTAGGATCATTGAATACGATCATTTTATATTATTTTTATTAGAATATAATTATTATTAAAAAAAATTAAAACAATATTTCTAATTCCCCTTTTTCAATTTATTGATTAATTACATGAACATTTTACATTTTCCAATGGACTAAAACGAGAGCTAGTTGATTTAATTTAGATACATTCCATCAGTCTATTTCAATATTTATGACGACATTTCATAAAGTTAATTAATTTATATTGAGTATAGTAATTAATTAAAGCTATGTAGGTTATAACTGTTCATATAATGTTGTATCTTAGAATGTAATGACTGTTCAGAACTTTTTTTTTATCTTGAATGTTATCCAATGTTTTTGATTAAAATGACAGGTAAAATTATTGTTCTAGATCCATAGTTATTTTTGAGTAATGTTGCTATTGAAAAAAATGAGATGATTTTACTTAAAATCGAAATATCCTCTAGGTTTCAACAAGAGAGATGAAGATTTTAGATATTTTTCGATTTATAGAGTCAAAGTTTAATTTTTAAAAAGGAACAGTGTAATCATTAAGGATTCATAAACTGCATTATTCACGTATACAATTTTAATTAATAATATTACAACGCCTTTAATATCGGGAAACTAAGTTTTGAACATAATATAGAGATGGTTCTGTATAATATTTAGTATTCTATAGTGGTACGCTAGTTCTAAGCATTCACTATCAACTCCACTTATGTTGATAGTTAAAGTGTAGAAGACCATTTGTAAACTACTGTCGCTGTGAGATATCCGTACCTATTCCTCCCTTCGTACTAAGTACCCATCATCTGCGAGGCTTGGGTTGCTTTCTAATTTCTTCATATCACAGTAGCCTGAAATATTCACGGACTCTTTGAGATTTTTTTTTATGAAGCAGATTGAGTAATTTGTCATTTCCCATGTTGGTCTTTTAAATGAGGGAACTCCTTCAAGCGAAAACTCGCTTTTTTGCTTGTCATTACTTGGGCTGTAGGAAGGGGATTATGATATTGCAATTTGATAATTTTACTAAGCAAGGTATCTCTTTCATTTTTAAAATTACGTTTGCCTCTCTAATTACGACTCGTAAATGCTCATAAGACCTTAAAGTAGCAAATCTAAAAGCCTTCAATAACGACTTAAAATTCTATTTTTGTCGTTTTTGATTTTGCCCTGTTGAGATATCTCACCGTTGAGAACAGTGAGCATCCTATCTTGTGACCCTATTGTCTCTAAAGCATTGTTCGCCACACAAAAACTAGTAGAAATATTTCCCTTCCGTGTCCAAGTCTTAGCCGCAATCGCAAGGTTCTATTTGTGAGAGAAAATTGCCTTTAGTTAGTTCATCATTTGGTCTAGATTAATATAAAGATCATGCGCAGATATTCAGTAAATTTGTGTAATATTTAAAATTAAATACATTTATTATTTATTATTAGATCGGTGCAACTTTATATTTAGACTAGAAACTAATCGTCACGAATTCATGATAATTGACAACAAAACTTTTATATATAGAGAGAAACGGTTTATTAAATACATTTTTCCACCTTCTTCTTCTCAAATGAAGTCATATTACATTTTTCTTATTAATTTTTCTCTTTTTATTATTCTCAACCCTATTTAGCTATTCTATTTATCCCACTCACTCATACCTTCCTTCTGCAGTAATCCGCAACGCACTTTCAATCAATTACATAAATGCAATGAAAATTAAACTAAATTATCAATAAATAGAAATATAAAAATAAATAAACAATAAAATAGCAACAACAGTGGAAAAATAAAGAAAAAAACATAATTAAGTTTTAAAAAACTAGTAAATAAATTAAAAACCATTGGCTCAGTTGTGGATTCAGAATACAACGTATAAGATTACAAAAACTTCATTACATTCTCTTCATCACTCGATTGGCAAGTTAGTACATCTCGGAAATGTTTTAGAAATTTGGGCCAGTTACGTAGGAATAGAGAATGCTTGCCTATGTTTGTACGGAAACATCTTGTTCAGACACTAATAATACCACACATCGATTATTGTATTATATTATTTACAGATATGCAGGGCAAGGACTTATCAATTCTTCAGAGGGGCATGCATGTGTTAGGTTCATTTTCGATATTCCCGTTCATTTACCAATTACCTCTATGATCTTTTTGAAAAACAAGTTCCTCCTCCAAATCGCATTGTTAAAAAACATTTTTTTTTTAATATTTATTTATTGCTATTTACAACTGTACATTATAATACATTTGGTAAATCTGATCTAAATTAAATTGGAGTGTTACAGGCGTGTAGAGAAACTACCCATTGGTAGCACTCTAATGACATTTTACATTAGCTGGTCTCGTGGCCATCTTCTTTTCAG
>NW_027108991.1:396358-398976 GCF_000696795.3 Halyomorpha halys
TATTTTCTTTATTCAATAGTCACATTGGATAGTAAATTTTAAATCTTATTTGGTTAGGGATGGTTTAAAACAAGAAGAATGTTATTTGTTTTTATTTATTTATTTATTTATTTTATTTTGTATCTATTTATTTTCTCTTAATTAATTTGTACTTAAAAGAATGTTATTTTGTATGTATAAATTTATCAGGGAATATTTTATTTTCAATCTCTTTCTTATTTTATTTTAATTTTGTTTAAGAAGGAAACTATTTTGTAACTAACTTGTATTTATTTTATCATTTTATGTACCTAATATTTCCAGAGAGCATACATTTTCATTTCATTCTTATTATTTCATTAGTCTTTTCTTTTTTTTCTTCTTCTTATTTTATCTCTTTTTTTTAATTTTGTTTTTAAGTAGTTAACATATTTAAAATATTCTTTTTTTTTTTTTTTTTTGTTATCTCTTGTACTTGTTTTCACAAAACTTATATTGTACCCAGAAACCTGAATAATTTGAATTGCTCCATGAGATACTGTAGTCCCAGAGCATCATAGGTTATTGTAAAATTGTAAATAATTCAAGAACAATAAAATCTCTCTCTCTCTCTCTCTCTCTCTCTCAAAAATATAGATATATGTATAGATAGGTAGAAATAAGATTTTTTTTTCTAAAAATGCACAATTTAATGGTGAAATATTAATATGTTTTATTTACATTACGATTTCACGCTTTTTCTCAGGACGGGTCGATATTGATTACTCAGTTAATTAGTATTTTTAGTAATTACGAGCCTGAACCGTTAAAAAGGGCAAATATGGCTCTTTCAGGTTCAACGCAGCGTACCAGCGCCCTCTGTCAGAGGCATAGTCTCTCATTAAGTCTGTAGCTCAGCTCGTTTTCAAACTTAAAAGAAAGCTGCTTAATTTGTTGCTTAATGGCTTAGTTTGAATGTTATGCTGTTAATTTCCCAGTTCCTCTATAATGTTTCTTACTGTTAGCAGTTGGGCCGAACAAGAATGGAGTTTTTTTTGGAACTATACACTATAATTCATTGGGTTCTTTACTTATTTTTTTTATACACCATGCGTTTTGAGTCATAAAAATATGTGAAAAACATAGAAAGTTTACATTTCACATATTTCAATATAAATTATTTATTGATATTTACGACTATGAAAATATAGGCAACAAGTAAATTTGATGACAGTTACACAATGGCATGATACAGACATGTGGAGAATCTAATTATAGATGATTCCTTCTTTTCAGACACCTAGGAGGATCAAGGTAATGACGGAGAAGTCAGGTTAGAAACAAGTTGGTTTGGGAGGTTAAGAAGTTTATCAGGAAAGGATTCATATCTCGTTCTAGCTAAATCGGCAACATGAAGTACATTTGGGTCTTGATGGATGATTTTATTTGTGATAAAGTAAGAAGCATTAAGGATTTTGGACTATAAGGATTGGATACTAGAAAAATTAGATGGTTTAGTGGAACCCCAACACTTAATTCCGTAAATCCTTATCATAGTCTTATAAATAATTCTTTTACAACGGATTAGATGTTTTGACCGTTCGTCAGGTAAGTGTTGTAATAGTCGGAATCGACCTAATTTTTCCTGTCTTTTCAGTATTATATGAGGATTCCAAGTCAGTCGTTTGTTCAGGTTTTTGAAATTGTTAAAATTAAAAATATAAAAAGCCTTTTATTTTGATTTTAATGTTAATATGTTTAGGCCTGGCTAATTGTTTATTTTCATAGCAATAGTGATTAACTTCCTGCCCTACACTGTCCGTTATTCGAACAGATCCGCTACTCAGGACTGCCTATAGACCAACAACATGCTTGGAATCCTCACACAAGACTGAAAAGGTTGCAAACTGCTCGTCAATTCCGACTATTTCAACACTTACTTGGAAATCCTTCTAAACTTCCAACTAATTACAAACGACTCATTTATATGGCCATAATAAGACCTATTTGAACTTAGAGAGTTGAGATTTTGGGCACTAAACCTCTGAATTCCTCTCTTATCCAATCCTTACAATCCAAAATCCTTAATGCTCCTTACTTTGTCACAAATAAAGTCATCCATCAGGACCTCATTGTTCCACATGTTGACTATTATCGAATTAGATATCAATCCTTCCATGATAAACTCCTTATTCACCCAGAGCCACTTTTTTCTAACCTTCCTCCTCCTTCATTAACTGAATATTCTCTTAGGTGTGTGAAAAGAAGATGTCCATGAAATATTCTACTTTGGACATATAATCTGAGTTCTACCAAATTGTAGATTCTCCACAAGAATTGTATCTTTTCATTGGATAACTAACATCACATTCACTTATATTTTTAATGCAGTTGTAAATATCAATAAATAAATTATTAAAAATAAAATAATAATTTATTTAATTTAAAAAGTACTGGCACGAAAAGTATCAAAAACAAAGTTAATATATACCATGGTGTATCTGTTTTCCAAAAGCTGTTATATAAAGATAATACTGAGTTAAAAAATGAATATATGGCATAAATTATACGTAAGTCAGAGTTAATGGATAAGTACAGATTAATAAATGGCATAATTTTTTATATAAAATAAAAACCATCCATTTAATTTATATATATTT
>NW_027108991.1:403908-445296 GCF_000696795.3 Halyomorpha halys
ATGGAAGAGGATGCAAGACTAGAAACTATGGGGTTGGAGTGGTTAGAGAGTTTATAATAGAAGGAGTTATATCTGGTTCGGGCTAGATCGGTTACATAGAGAACATTAAGATCTTTATGTATGATTTTATTTGTGACAAAGTAAGGAGCATTGAGGATGTTATGATATTTTATTTATATTTTTATAGATTGGATTATACTTTTCCTTGGTGACTGAAATAAATTTGAAATGATATAGCAAACTCTATGTTTGAGAAAGGTGCCCCCCTCATATTTGAATAGAAATTCATAGTGCCATTTAGAAGTAGCAAGCTTCAGTAGCCATCTTGGCCAATACAACAGACGAGTGAACAGCATTCAAGAGCCGCATCATTTTTGGCTGAGATAAACAATTTACTATGAGTGAATAAACTACACCTCACTCAGGCGAAGGGATGGAGGAAGGATGAAAGAGGGAAGATATCACAAGAATATGCTCTTTCAAGATCTCAATAGCTCACCGTGTAACCTACAACACAAGTAAACTACAGCATCTATTATATGTAATACTATTTTTAATTTTATGTATATCCATTACAATCCACAATCAAAATCAAATACTAAACCACACTGAACTATTTTTTTTCGTACCCTCCTGAAAAGATTTTAATTGGGTATGAAGTATACCAGACTGTACTATTTTTTTTTCCGTACCTCCATTGAAAATAAGGAATACTTAGGTACAATGATGTCAGTTGAAGTGTGCTGCCTTCTTCTACCCATGAGTATGTTAAGGGCTTTGTCGAGTGTACACTGTGTGTGCAGAATCTGTATATTTTTTTTCGTACCCTCCTGTAAAGATTTTAATAGGTATTTGGTACGTACATATAGGAGGTATGCTAGATGTATAGCTAGGTGTGAAGGATACCTTGGATTGCCTTTTGGCATTATAAGGTTAGGTGAGGGGTCCAATGAAGGTTGTAAACTTGGTTGGCTTACGCCAGTGGATTATTGGAACGGGAAGGGGCCGTTCCGCTGGTGGAATGGTGAAAATTTAGACCTCAGACTTGAAGAGTCTAAAGCCTTCCCTCGTCGAGGACGTCGACTAAGGGAATCCGGGAATTAACTTTTTTTTCTGACCTCCTAGAGAAAAATAAAAACAAACAATTAAATATATACAAATGAAAAATGTATGTAATATGTCGGCAAACTAATCAACTATCTGTATTACCTTTTGGCAAGCACCCATATAAACATGTTTTTTATTATTGAATCGATAATAGAGGCTTTTCTCCCGATATCACTATTCTTCATTTATTTTATTCAAAGCAGCGATACCAATAACATACAATTAATTTGGAAAATAACCCCAACTATTACTTTGGGGAATATCTAAATTATCTAAGACAACAGTAACCCCGTAATTATTAATATATGCTAGTTACTGACATTATTGAGTTTTCTAAATAAACAGTAATAAAATCATTCCTATGACACGTGGGCTAGTGGCCGCATTAATGAAATCGTGCTAAGCAGAACTGGATCGAATCACTGGACCACTTTATACTTCACCATAAAACTAATGTATATAATTTTAATTGTTGCTGATTTTGATCCAAAGAGCTATGAGCAAACAGGGCTCAGTGAGGTATTCCATGCAGGCAACTTGCTAGCTAATGGCATTAGGACTGAGTGATAGTAATCCAGTGTTGGATAATTCTATCCATTTTACTAACTGGCTATCTCTTCAGGGTAAACACGACTTTGTTCCTCTCTCAGAACCTTGTTCTACTAAAATACGTTTTATGGCCAAATGGTTTATTTTCTATTATAATTATATTTAAAAAGTGAGTAATTTTAAACGTAAATTTGCATATGATGTGGACTAACTTGGTTTATCTCATTAAAATCAAATTATAAACATTAAAACGCACTTTAAATTTGATTGTTTTAAACAGCATGTTTCCGAATTAAGTGTCCTAACTGAAAATATGAATTTAGGATCTCAGAATTACAAGAAAATTCGCTATGAGCCTCATTATCATTATAATGAATTATTTAAGTTATAATAAAGCAATTTATATGTTTTGTAACTACTCCTTCATACCCAGCTATACATATAGCCTAGCTCCTATATGTCCGGACTAAATACCAATTAAAATCTTTTCAGGAGGATACGAAAAAAAAAGTAACTACTTTATTAATGAAATGAAAACATTAAAATTCATTTTAAAATGCTGTTCAGAGCGATTACCTTGAGTACTCATCCTTTTTTTACAGCAGAAAAACGGCATTGGATTGTTTCGCAACCTTTCCAGAACTGATAACACTGGATTTCTTTGTTTGGATTAAACAATTTTTTTTTGTTAAAACCCGATCAATGATCTTAATTCTTCACGACAAAGTAAATTAGGAACTAGCGAAAGATTAACACATATCCAGTGCCGTTCATCCTCTGCTTCTGTGAAAGAAAAATGTGAAACCTGCCTTAATGCTCAAGGTATTCAAATTGATGAATATTTTTTTAATAATGTAATGCTTACATGGGGTGACGGTAGCAGCATGGTAACGCGCTTGACTGCCAACCCATAGATTGTGAGTTCGAAGCCCGGCCCTATTCGGGATTTTTTCAAGTAAAAAATTCGGGATTTTTTTTCAAGTAAAAAATAATGAAATACTCACTCACAATCTCCCCCCCCCACAAGTGTGAGGCCTGTTAGCCAATGGGTGGCACTAACAAAAATAGGCGTGGGAGTGACGGGCCCACCCTATGAAAACCACGTTAGGAAACCCGCTATGTATTTATTAAGTCCATCGCACGAGGCCTGGGACCTCCACGCTATCGCGCCAATGAAAAAAAAAAGTTTACATTTTATAATTAGAGTAGTTGGAAAATAATTAATAAATAAATATAAATAATTCATAACAATAAAAATCTTTGGTGCGAATAAACAAAATGCTAATATTTTTAAATCTTAGTAAAATGAAATATATTTTTAAAAACCTGAAGAAAATACACATTCACAGCTATATGAAGTATTTACATTGAGTCTCGAAAACTCTGACCAAGCTTTGCTAGCCTTATTTGTAGGCATTAGTACTCCGAGAAATGGCAGCGATCTCTTCCTGCTGCGTAGTACAAAGTACTGAACCCCTGAGTTGTAGCGGTAAGGATTTTTTTAATCAGAATATCAATTCAATTTTCTCGTGGCGTATAATTTTGTTCAGTTACAATATCAATAAGACTTATTTTACTAATGACTTGTCTTAGCGGCCTATTAAGTGTCAGAAGTGTTGACAATTAAAAAGACGTATGGATGAAAAAGCTATGTGTGGAAAAATATAACATATAAATATACGATATTTATATAGTCATGTATTGTTGGCCAAAACTAATCGCCATTACTAACCACAGTCAAATTTAATTGCGATTACTTATGTTCAACAATTAATTGTAATTTCGGTCCATTATTATATAATAATTGCAGTGGTTATTTTTGACATGTTAATATAATTTAAAAAAACAAGTCACATTGCCTCTACAAAATTTGTTCGTAAATTTACATAAAAATAAAGAATATTTATATACATAATCATTGGTAATTATAAAAAAAATTTTTTTTTTTCAAATTTGGATAAATTTCGGTTTTACAAGGTCCTTTATGATAGTACATCCTCCAGTACGTGATATACTTTCGGGTCTTACCTACCCCTTCCTGTCCCCCCCCTATTTTGTTAAGTGTTCTGCTAATTCCGTTCGCGTGTTAAGTGAAGCTATCTTTTTTCCCTGTTTACTATTCATGAACATCTATTCGAGGAAGTAAGCCAGTGGAGTGGAGCGCTCTGAGGGCCACGGGGATCTCTTCAATGAATAAAATTCTCAGGAATATTGTCTTCAATTAAATGATTAAATATTTTTTAAAGGGAATTCGTCTAGTGGCGCAACATTTAATGTTTAATAACTAAGTGAAAAAAAAATCAATATTTTTATTTACCGGTAAGCTAAGGTGCTTACACGGAAGGAAACGGATTGAATTCCTAAGGACCTGAGAGGTTTTGAACATTTTTTGGTACGTAACGTTAGTAACCAACCTTATGAATATAATTGAGTAGCTAACAGCGAAAATAAGTAATATAACGGTCTAAATCATTATTGTGTATTCCTGTCCATTCACTATATCTACACGTTAGAGCACTCTCAGTCTCTCTTGTATTAGTAGCACACACATATATCGTCGCGTTATTCTTATTAAGTTCCGATAATGGGCAGATTGTACACTCAGATCCAGAGACTATGTCTGAGGTTAGCGCCATCACTCATCCTCCACTGGCTCTTAATACAAGTGATGCGCTTGAAACTGAATCACCAGGATCTCGGAGTTCTGCTCTTTCCTCCATAAGTGGGGAGAAGAGCTGGGTTCATAGTTCCCTAGGCGGAATGTAAATATTGTAAATAGGAATGGTTGTGTTCAACAGGTTTTGTAAGTTTAATTTGGTTTTTACGTATATATATTTTTTCTTCTGCTCGTTTTTGCAATCACCTAATTAATATATTTGTAAATATGGATTCCTATGATCACAGTCTATAAACATGGCAAAATGGAATATTTCACAATAAAAGTATATTCTCATTAAATTTTATTCATTTTTGGTGAGTAAGCGACTGGGGTACATAGCGTCAAATAAAAAAAAAATTTAAATAATTGGTTCATTTGCTTATTAAATAAAAAACAAAATTTCAAGATATTAAATTCTTATTTGAACAAAAAATTTGTATTTATAAAAAACATTACATCTAAATTGAACACAAAACTACTAATTTTTAATAACTACTAACATCAAATTTCTAAAATGAATTTAACCCGGGAGAGGTTGAATTCATTTAACCTTAATGCCTTAATAGGTAAATTCCTCGAGCATTTTGCTCACCTTGGGAAATAGACATCTACATTTCCCAAGTATTTCTTGTGTTTTCTTTATACTTTTGTTTACCTTCCAGAAACCCATTGATGTTATTATAGCCACTTGTTTATGTTACTCCCTCTTTTGCCTCCCCCACCTATACTCAATTCAGTTTTGCTTTAGCCTCCTCGCCACGGTAAGACTGAGCATTTCTCTCTCTTGTATACTTCTAACGTAACATTTTTTTTTCTCATTTGAGCATTTTCCTCACCCGGACACTTCCTGCGTTTGTTAGCTCAAATTAGAGTGAGGCAAGAAAATGTTAGATCTTCTACGAAATCTGGATTCTTCAGCAACTGATGCTTTCATCAGCTACAATTTAAAATATCATTGAATGCATTCGTAAAGATTTCTGTCGTCCTAACATCCAATTAAATAAACAAAATAGTACAAGTCGTCTTCCATGAGATAAATGCTCACGGGACGCCTCTTAGGGGACAAGGAAGTAGGATACCTGCTGGGTTAAATTATTACTAATTAATTTCGAAATGGTTTCCAGAAATGTCCAAGATTAAAATGAAATGTATGTAATTATATACCTTTTATTAGTATTTAACATAAATACTATTCATTATGGTCCGGGTGCGGTCAAAGAAAAACTCAAATAGTAATAACTATTTTAATTGAGCCAGCGTTTCGCCCCACGTTGCAGGGCTTCGTCAGGGCTGTTTTGAGAGACGTAATATAATATAAATACTATTCATATGATTCAATAATTATTTTGTTATTAAGGACATTATGAAAACAAAAATAAGGGTAACTTATTTTGTTAATTGAGACAAAATTATATTCTCTGTGATGTCTCCTTTATTTTTTAGCACCAGTGTAGATTTCACTCATTTAATTAATTCAACATCCACCTTTCAAACACCTACTCACAATAAAATACTTTGCATTATTTTAATTAGTTTATTAATGAATAATATAGTTAATTAATAAAACTTAATGTCTAATTAGCTGATTGTTAATGTTATCACATGATAGAATGAAATTTAGATGTTTGACCGTATGTGAATTTGTGATCAAGAAAAAAAAAATATATTTTTCAAGTGTTTAGTTTTTCGACTGAAAAAAGATGCATTAAGAATAGATCTTATAAGATTCGAAATGAATGATCGGGATTAAAGTATAAAGATACAGTCAGAGAAAGAGGACATTTATACAAAATGTACACCTTGCTTACAGGAAAAATATACAGATAAATTTGGTGAAAGTATAATAATGAACGGTAAAAAATAATAACAATAAAAAACTAAATAAATAAAATAATAAATAGATAAAAAACTAAATAAATAAAGAAAATTAAACAAATATAAGAATAATTAAATAAGGTATACATGGCGTTGATGACTAATGGTGTTTTGCGTCACTAAACAAAAACAATTAAACAACTAATAAACACAAAATAATTAAGGCTTATTAGGGCGATGTGGAGGTTACTACGATTTTTAAACAGGAACAATACAATGCGAATGAATTTCCAGCGATAAAACTAATAATTCCATCTGTAAAAACAACTAAATAAAAGTTACTAAAATAAAAATAACGTAAAATTAAGAAAACTAAATAAAAACTTATCAAGTAAGTAATAATGATACAAATTTAAAAATGATAAATTAATAATGATGAGCTGATGAATTCGTAATAACTATTGTGTTAACTTTATTAAAAATAAGAATATAATATATAATATATAACAAATATAATATTATACTTCTTAAGTAATACATACAGTATGTAACATGATATCTAATATAGAAAATACAAAAAAGAAAAGAACAATAAAACTAATGTACAGCTAAATGATATAATAAAACAAAATTATATTAAAATATAATAAAAACTAATATTACCTTTACACAACTAGAAAAAAATTGTAAATAGAAAATCAGAGTATTTTATATATCTTTACGAAAGGGGTCTAGAATGAGGGGATCATTTCATTGTAAATAACCCCAAACTCAAGAAACATCCTTCATTTAATTTTCTTTAGCAGTGAGTGGTTTATTCACTGGAACCGCGCTGGGGGAATCGTAAAAAAGTGGGGAATCGCCGAGAGCGAACAGTAATAGCAGGCGCTAGAGATGTCACAGGTTTGATTGATAGTACCAATCCTTGTTTTTATTTTTTATGTTTGGATATAGATACAAAAAAATGTCTGAACTGTTATTAATATTAAAATTTATCAATAAAATAATTTTTTTTTAAACTAATTTATTGATATTTACAACTGTACATAAACACATCAAGTAAATTTGAGGAAATCATAATGGTATGGTTCAAGCATGTAGAGAAACAACCATTGGTAGCACACTAAAAACATTTTTACAATATAAGGTCTCGAGGCCATCTACTTTTCAGACGCCTTGGAGGATTGTCCGGAATAAAAAAGGAAGCAAGATTAGAAACTAATGGGTTTGAGTGGTTTGTAATGGAAGGATTGATATATGGTTCGGGCTAGATTGGTTACAAATGGAACATTAAGGTCTTTGTGGATGATTTTATTTGTGACAAAGTAGGGAGCATTTAGGATTTTACGAAGGATTTTGGATTGTAAGGATTGGATACGAGAGAAATTCGAAGGTTTAGTGGAGCCTCAACGCTCAACGCTGTATGTCCAGATAGGCCTTATAATTGTCATGCGCGGGTAGCCCCTGGGCAAGGCACTTAGCTACTAACTCCAAGGACCCGAGTTCGAATCCGGCTATGCAGAAAATTGTTTTCTGTTATACTGTAGCCGTGAAGCAACTCCTGTGGGTTCTGGAGCCCTCCTGGGGTCCACCCAGCCTCTTAAATTGGGTACCCTTCATTGGGTAATAATCTGGCGGTCGAGCGTGATTCTGACCAAATCACCTCCTTGCACAACCGTTGGTCTAGTATCAGTGCTTCCTTACAAAGTACTGATCCCCTGACATGGGTTGTAGCGGTACAGGAAATTAATTTTCACTTCTTTATTTTTTTACATTTGAACAACGTATCTATTTCTATTTGTAGAACTGGATAATGAGCAGAAGAGCCCGAATCATTCAAATGTATAAAAGGAATAAAGAAGTGAAAAAAGGATGCAAATTATTTCATGAAAATAAATTTAATAAAATTATAAATAATAAAGTCTTCGGAATTTAGTTGTAATAGTACAGCTAATTATATTATATTGAGATATTAATTTTCAATTTTCTCCGTTTGAATTTTTTGTGTCGTAAGCCTACGGATTGTTCTACAGTATCTTTAAATATTATTTCAGTTACTTCTATCGTAGCGATCCTCTACATTGGGCTCATTCTGTACAAAGTTACTTGTAATCATCAAACGATTATTACAGCACTTACTAGAAAAAGTTGTCTGAACTTCCAATCTATTACAAAAGAGTATTCTCCTATCTAGAAATGTTATTGGAGTTCTATCAACAATGGGTAGATTCTCCACATGTTCCTATCATGTCAATTTATTACTAAAATGCGATTGTTACATATATTTTAATACAATAAATAAATCGTGATTTTTTTTTTGTTCGAGCTTGTTACGTGAAACCACTGAATCCCTCTCTAATCTAATAAATACAATCCAATATCTTCCCTAAATTTCTCAATGTTACTTACTCCTTTACAAATAATATCATCTTTAGATACAAATATTCCGTATATGTGGCCGATCAAGCCCGAACCAAATATCAATCATTCAATTCTAAACCTCCTAACCACCAAACCCACTGCTTTCAAACCTGGCTTCCTTCTCTATTCCTTAAAACCCTCCGAGGCGTCTAAAATAAGATGTAGTCGAGACCTTCTAAAGTAGAAATGTTATTGGAGTGATACCAATAGCTGGTAGTTTCCTCACAAATCTTGCGTCATATAGATTTTCACATTTACTTGTTGTATTTTTAGCTTTATCAGCTTTAAGTTTTAAGAAATTATTATTATTTATATTGTAATTTTACATATGTCTTTTGGAGTGTAGGCGTAGATTTTTGATCCATTAGACATGCATGAATTCGTGAATGTAGAAGCCTTCCAACGAAGACGTAATACATCCACTAAATGAAGCAGATCCCAGCTGCAGACGCGTTTCTGTCTTCACGTCAGGTTTTATGGTATTCTGTCAGTAATGTTTGTACCAATAGGTTGGAGTGTCCAGCGAGTGAGCCATAAAACGTTTCGTGCTGTTTTTATTATGTAAGTTATAAATAGTAAGTCCAGGCACTTGTGCAATGATTTCTTTGTGATGTAAAATATACTGTAAGGGATCTATCAGAAGAATTTTTATTGAATGATCTGAATGGTCTGAAGGATGGAATTTAAAAGGAGCCATCTGAATTGCATTAGTCCATATCGGTCTAGGCAGGATGTTATATATTTTAAGATTGTTAGTCAGTGATAAATTATTTTTATGAAGTAGTATTCGTGGAAGTAAGGCAAGTGGGTGATTCTGTCTTTGTTATCACATGTGATTTCCAGATCAGTCGTCTTTCCTAAGCCCCGAGTATTTTGTACCTGTTTGTACAGGAACAAAGTGTTATTATTCTAAAGTGTTAGTTGAGTGCCTTAAACGTGTAAGTGTAAATGTTAACCTGATTCGATTTTTAAAGTTATTTTTTGTTAGCCATTTATCAAAACGATTCAAAATGATAAATTTAAGTGGGTCTGTATTAGGGATGCGACATCGATGTCGATGTTTTACCTAAAACATCGATGTTTTTAAGCCGATGTTTTCTAAACATCGTTCTTTTGTCCCAATTTTTCATTTTTTTTCCAAAAGTAACTAAATGAAAACCAATTTAAAATATCGTTACTCACAATACATTACCCAGAAAACATCGATGTTTTTGAACATCCATTTGAATAACATAAGGTCTGTTCCAACGATTCCGCGTCCTAAGGCCTGCAAGAAGTGCTTTTTGAAACAAAGAATCCGACATCGACTACAAAAATCATCGATGTTTTAAAATATCATTAGTTACAATACAGTACTCAAAATATATTGATGTTTTTAACAACTATTTCAGAAACATAAGGTCTATTCCAACGATCCTGCGTCCTATGGCCTGTAAGAAGTGCTTTTTGAAGCAAAGAATCCGACATCGACTACAAAAAACATCGATGTTTTAAAATATCGTTGGTTACAATACATTACTGAAAATACCATACATCGATGTTTTTTGTAGTCGATGTCGGATTCTTAGTTTCAAAAACCACTTCTGACAGGCCGTAGAATGCGTGGTCGTTGGAACAGATCTTATGTTCTTCAAATAGATATTCAAAAACATCCATGTATTATGGGTAATGTATTGTAAGCAATGATATTTTAAAAATATTAAAGTTTTTTGTTGTCGATGTCGGATTCTTAGTTCCAAAACTACCATACTTCTGACAGGCCGTAGAATGCGTGATCGTTGGAAAAGACTTATGTTTCTGAAATTATCGATGTTTTTTGGGTAATGTATTGTAAGCAACTATACTTTAAAACATTGAGGTTTTTTTGGATTTCATGTCCTATTGGTTGATTGAAAAAGCACTTGTGACTGACCGGAGCATGCGTAGTCTTTAGAACAGTCTTTGTTACATAAATGGTTAAAAAAAACATCGATGTTTTTTTAACATCGATGTTTCAGTATTGAACATCGATGTTTTAAAACATCGATGTTTTTTTATGTCGCATCCCTAGTCTGTATGCTGTGAGAAGCTGTGGAATGTATTACAGCCAGCATAACTGTACGAGCAGTGTGCTAACTGTTTGAGGAATGTCCGAATTGTTTATAGGCTACTCTAGAAGTAAAGAACAAAAAGTAATTATGACTAAGCTCATTCTTCCTGTTGATTGTTCAGATAAAGTTTTGGTTATGCATACGGGGTAAGGTATATTTTTAAATTATAAAAAAATGTTTTCCCATACAAAGATTAAATTATATTTTCGTGGATTATACCCTATACTGTTTTGTTGGAAGAAAAATAATCATAGCGAAACCCGGAGAGTGCCCATCGCAGACTTGTTCGGGAGAGGAAGCCCCGCAAAGCCCACCTTCAGAATGCCCCCTCCTACCCCCTCCCCCCCCCACACGGCAACTAATCACTTTCCCCATAAAGGAGGTATTAGCTTCCCCTTCGGCCAATTCGCCTTTTATTTTTTATTTTCGTATTCAGCATGATTCATTTTTAAACATACTACATTTTCATTGTTATCCTTATTTATTATCTCCTTGTTTCACTTGTACTGGAGTTTTATAATTATGAAAAGGTTTGACCGACCCCAAAATTTGGTGAGTCAGATTTTCAAAAGTTCTAATATTAACAATGATGTGTATGGGTTGATTTAAATTGCTTGTTAAATTAGTTTTTTATTCAGATTCAAATGTTACGTAAATAACACCTTCATCCATGAATACTTTACATTTTCGTGTTGGGGTTCAGTAAGATTTATAAAAGTACAAGCTGACCCTACATGCTTCGCTATTGCTATATTTGGATTTTCCGCCTAGGCGTCTGAAAAGAAGATGGCCTCGAGATCTTCTCCTTTAGAAATGTTATTGGAGTTCTATCAGTGGATAGATTCTCCACATGTTTGTATCATGTCACTATGTCACCTGCAGCAAATTTACTTGTTGTATATATTTGTATACAGTTGTAAATAACAATAAATATATAATTAAATAAAAAAAAATTGGATTTAATGATTAAATTTTATAGTATGATATAATTTATAGTATTTAGTTAAAATTAAGCATTCAATTATACATTATTATTCTGATTTAACAACTTCTTTTGAATATATCATATTTTTAGTAATTCTAATTGCCATTTATACAGACAATGTCAACTGCCCAAAATTTCATTCGTCAAACGTTTAAATGGTTGGACTTACAGCATCCTAAAGTGCAGCTAGTTCTCAAGTATCAAACAAACCAATAGACACAATAGAAATATTACCAGCTACATGCGTTACTGAAAAAACACCTACATAGGACCGAAATGGTGAGAGGTCACCGTTTCAATCTGAAAGTTATCTTGTTCTAAAAAAATTGAAATAAATAAAAAAGCCATAGAAATGAAACCTCTTAACAAAAGTAGATTTCGCCGATTGAGAAATAAAAGAAGAGACAGGAAAAGATCTGTTAATAGAAAATATTCATAAAGAAAGAATTATTATGGTTCAGTCATGTGCAAAGAATTCCGAAAAGAAGGTGTTTGAGGAAGATGTCTCCCCCACACATTTGAATAGAAATTTATCATTCTGCAATATATATGAAGTAGTAGGCTAATGGTGGTGGTCATCTAGGCATTGGCAATGAGAATAATGAGCAAACAGGGTCTCAAAGCCACATCATTTTCTTGCTGAGATCAGCAATGCACCATGAGTGAGTATTTTCACCACATTGAGGCAAAGGGACCGAAGGTAGGATGAGGTAGAGGACAGAGCATAAGAAAGGAACCAGCACAATAGAAGAGAAGAGCCAGTCTTCAAGTTATATCAATTTAAAGTAACCTGTAATATCGTTTATTATTGAATGTAACCATTTAAATCAATAATAAAAATTAATTCAACTAACCCTATTGTACAACCCTTTGGCTTATCCACATGTAATTATTTGTGTAAGTTAAGTAATTTCAAGAATAGAAGTTATATTTTCAATTTGTTCATTATACTTAATTTTATATCAAATACAGTCCAGTCAATTCTGCGATATTATCAAATTACAATTAATTTGAGTAATATCCTTCAACATTTTATCTTGGGTAATAACAACAAACAAGCTATGATAGTTATTGTTTATTCTTGTAATTACACAAATTTCCAGTTGAAAATACCATTATTCCAGCATATTGACAACTAATTTTATGTATATTAGCGAATGATTGTTTATTACCATGGCAGATAGAAGTTTTGATTAATGTTGAAATGAACCCATCAAGATACAACTATTTACTGTACCCGGCAAGAACAACAATTATAAGGAGTTCCTTTAGTTATAAAAAGTTATATCACTTTCTCTATTATTATCTATAACTATCTCAAGGTAGAAATCAGTCGACCATTACTCGTTTTAAAAAAATTATTATTTTTTTCTGTTTATATATTTTCTTATATCTTGCTCGAAACTGTTTTAGTTATTCAGTTTAAATAAATTATATAATTTCCAGGATTACGTCCCAACACTTTTTATTAATAACTTTTACTGTCTGACGTTTCAGCCTATCTGCCCATTATCAAGATCAATCTATTATAAACAGATTAATTATTAACAATATAAAAAAAATATTAGTTGTGACTTCGTATACCTTGAATATGATTTCATCACTTCACATACATAATAAAAATATATACAAGTAAATTTTAGTGATAAATTGACATGATGGAAACATGTGGAGAATCTACCCATTGTTGATAGAACTCCAATAACATTTCTTGAGGAGAATACTTCAAGAACATCTTTTCAGAGATGTAGGAGAATTATGAGGTAATGAAGGAGAAGCCAGGTTAGAAACAAGTGGGTTTGGGTGGTTAGGTGTATCACGGAAGGATTGGTATCTGGTTCTGGCCAAATCGGCAACATATGAGACATTGAGGTCCTGATGGATGACTTGATTTGTGACATAGTAAGGAGCATTAAGGATTTTGGACTGTAAGGGTTGGATTCGGGAGGAATTCTATGGTTTAGTGGAGCCCCAAAGTTCATCTCCGTATGTCCAAATAGACCTTATAATTGTCATGTAGATTTCAGTCTTTTGTAATGGATTAGAAGTTTAGACCGTTTGTCTAGTAAATGTTCTAATAGTCGGAATCGACGAGCAGTTTCCTGACTTTTCGGTTTTGTAAATAATTTTTTTTTTAAAGGTAGTTATTGAAATTTAAAGTGTATATTATATAATACATTCAGTAAATTTGATCTTAGTTAAAATGGAATGTTACAGGCGTGTAGAGAAACTACCCATTGGTAGCAATCTGATGACATTTTACATTAGCAGGTCTCGTGGCCATCTTCTCTTCAAGCACCTCAGAGGATTGTCAGGAACGGAAGAGGATGCAAGGTTAGAAACTAGGGGGTTTGAATGGTTAGGGAGTTTATAATGGAAGGAATGATATCTGGTTCGGCCTAGATCGATTACATAGGGAACATTAAGGTCTTTCTATATGATTTTATTTGTGACAAAGTAAGAAGCATTGAGAATTTTATGAATTGGATTGGATACGAGAGGAATTCGAAGGTTTAGTGGAGCCCCAAAGCTCAACTCCATATGTCCAAATTGGTCTTATTACAGTCATGTAGATCAGTCTTTTGTAATGAGTTGGAAGTTTAGACCGTTTGTCTAGTAAGTGCTGTAATAGTCGGAATCGACGTGCAGTCTCTTGTCTTTTCAGTCTTGTGTGAGGATTCCTGGTTAATCGTTTGTCCAGATGTAGTCCAAGGTAGTGGATTTGTTCGACAGGGGTAAGAGTAACATTATTAAATGAAACTGTAGGGCAGTCGGTAGGTTTACGACGAGAGATAAAGGTGATTTAATGGAATTTGTTAGAAGTTGTAAAAAAAAGAAATTAATCTTATTTTCTTAAAATTTACTGTAAGATATCCCTTTCGTCCACTTACCGCTTCGTTTAAAATCAATATTATGTTATTCTACACATATTCATAAACGATTTCAAATCAATCTAGGTCAATTAGGCCTACACTAAAGTTAGGTTGATTGGCGCCGAAGTAATGTGCTGATTTGTCTTGAACTCTTCTGTCAATACCACTCATTAGGTGCCTGTTTTTCCTACGTTTGTGAATCGTTAAGGACTCTCTAACGTTTAGTCTATTTTTGAACTTCCAAAAATTATCACCTATTATTCATATATCAATTTTATTGTTCTCTTTTATATAGTCATTAGAAAATTATGTTTACTATCTGAAAGGTAGGGATATATTCTTAGCTGAAGTAAATTAACTACTTAGACACGTCAGGAAGCTGATGGATGGAGCCTGCGAGTGTTTGTATGGTGACCTTATTTAGTCTAAATATTAGAGCAAGATTAATTTATCACAGTGTAATATAGAACGTCTACGCAATTGTGGTATCTATCTTTAAGGCTATTAAAAAAAAAAAAGTTAGAGCTGAAATTAGAGATGAACTGTTGAAAAGTGGTGTAAGTGATTCCATTTTTATCGCGCTTTATTAAAATTAATAAATAATGAATTTAAAAATTACTTATCGGATTGACCTCAAATGCTTTGAAATAATTTTATATGATTCAAACTTAATGGTTTTTACAGAGAAAGGTGTTCTTCGTTACCAAAAACTTTATAGATTAGGGAATAATAAATCTTATTCGTCGCTAAGCTATAACCTCAATTATATTTACCGAGTGCAGTCCCCTAATTCAGTATTGTATAGCCTTCTAAACTCTCCCTATAATTTATCCTTTTTTCGGACTGACTAGACGTTATACTTTATTTTCGAAACCTTAAGGAACTGTTCTTTCCTTTACATAAGAGTCCAAATTACGGTCAGAATAGTTTTGTAAATTCTAACTTATACGTTTTTGGACACAATGCGCGAGCTAAGGAGTTTAAAAATTGGAAAATAACAAGCATTCAACCTAACTTTGATTTCCTCATCAATTTCGTTTATTCTGATTATCGTAGAGCATAAATACTTGAATCTACCTGTTAAAATGTATTTCCTGCTGTATCTATTTCTCTGAAATTGCTCGTGTCTCTACTGCTAACCATATATTTTGTTTTATTTGTATTTATTTAGAGATGTAGTTCCATACTGGAGTTAATCAACTTAGTTGAAAATTAATGAATGAAAATACAATTTCAGCTTTGTGTAAAGTAACAATTTAAATCTTTTTAAATGTTTCTTAATATTAAATAAAAATCTCATTTAAAAAGAACATTTCTGAAATTATACTTTTTCTGACTATGTTCGGATCGAATTCAGTTTTAATTTCAATGTATTTTATTAATTCTTAACTTCCGATATAAATATAAAAATAATTGTATATCTGAAGAAAGGCAATCTTTACTAACCGCGACTGCAAGAGGAATTTACACTACACACTCGTTAGAATCAAGTTGTGGAAAACCCGCGGAGAACCACGTCGCCTTATTCCAGTAATAGCTCCAGAAGGAAAGCTGGAAGGAACCCTCCTTGTAAATTGCCAACGAGCATAAATCGCGGTTAGTTTTCTTCCGCTGTCGTGAAAACTCTCCAGTCTTTTATGACTTTTATCTCTTTCTTTTATTTTTCTCTTTCTAAAGTCACCAGGTGCCATAAATAATATTACCGAGCACGAGTGGACAATTAGGGGCAGTGTTCTATTTCGGTCCATGTTTTCGAAAATCTTAATAATTTATCAGTCATACAGATTGTTAACAGAGTATAATTACTTTTCGAATAATACGTAAATAGGTTTTAGTTATTATTAGTATTTAATTCAATTAAATTTATTTTTATTTATATTATTTTCATTAGATTTTATGTTTATTTGAAAAGAAACATATGTATTTTATATTTGTATTATAGTAATTACGTTAAAAAGTTAGCAAACAAAACGGTTGCTAAGGGTTGTTTGGCAGGCGTCGCCTAGCAACAGGCCGACGATCTACATTTCAAATCAGCTGTTGCTAATTAGTCGCCTAGTGGAATTCATTATCAGCTCTGCGTACGTCATGTGTTTGTTCGGACATTTTTATTGTCGATTGTTACTAATATAGTGTATTGGAAAACCCTGCCTGTGTGTTGATTTGCCCATTGTGGTTTTAATACATTTGGATTATTAATTTTGATCATTACAACTCGCAACCAGATCTTGCCTACACTAAGTGCCAGTGTGGCCATCTTAGCTTTTGTACATTTTGACTGTGGTTTGTGATAAGTATATAACTAGTAGTAGTCCACTGCGCTTATGGATACATTTGTAGTAATTAATTGAATTAAGGGTTTGAATTCTGAATGCATTAAAGAGCCAGTACAGACGTGGGCCCACCAAATTGAGAGGTGTAGCGGTGTTTATAACTACTAGTACAAGAGCCCAACAGGAGAAAAAAGGAAATTATTTCACCCCAATTTTTGATTACTTGATTGAAAACTAGGTATAATAACTAGTAAAAATTGATAAGTCTACCAAGTATAGGTAGGAGGAATAAAAAATGGCGCCAGTTTCAAAACGTTAAAAATAATTTTTTTTTTATTCGGAGCTCTATATCTTCACGACTACTAACACCAACAGAAAATCTAAGCGAGCATCATTTAAAGTTGAGTAAATTTTATAAAATGTAAGCCCTAATAGAGCTATTTACGTTCAATAGTTCTCGAGATATAGCTTTTTTAAAAAGCAACATTTCACAAAAATGTATGCAACGTACTGAAATATCAGTAGTTAGTCAATTTATTTTGATAAATCTATATCTGAGGAGCTATGTGACGTACAGATGTCTACTAGCACTCAAATTAAAGATAGTTTAATGGACTATCAAGAAGTGTATGACGTTTATTTTCGTAGGAATAGTAGTTTTCATGAAATTTGGTAAAATAAATTGATTTATAGTTTTCGAACAAATTTTCAATTTCTAAATTTATATTCATACGTGAATATCATGAAAACGGGCGTGTTATTGTTCTAGAGATATATTTTTTTCAAAAATCCAACATTTTATACGAACAAATAGAAATTAACATTTTATGAGTTTATTTTGTCAAATATCATAAAAACTACTACTCCAACAAATTTGTTTTGATAGTTTATTTTGATAATTTTAATTTTGTCTAAAAGGCCTTTTATTTTAACTCTTTTGTTTTATTATATGTTGAAGTTTTCTATTTTTTTGTTCTCATTAATGTTTAAATTTAAGGCCGTTTCTTTCTTTTTTGTTCTTTGAAGCTTTACTTCAAAAGACTATGTCGATTGAGGTGGCGTTATCACAAATAGAGTGCCGTGGTTTCAAATAATTAAAACGCAATTATTTTCCTTTGTCTTTGTAGGAAAAATATCCATTCCAGTAGATTCGAATGAAAATGTTTTTTTTAAATAAGTGTTGCAGAGGGAATAACATATGACATTCTCCATTCTATGGAAGCCCCCAACTAGTATGTTACCAATGTGAAACCGCCTTCAGCGGACCCTGTAACTCAACTTATACTGCCATACGGCAAACAAAGTCAGTATGTAATTTGTATATATGCTCTGTGTAAAATTAAAAAAAATAACATATGCTATTCTGCGCATTAATTAATAAAAATTAAATTATAGTCTATAAAAATTAAATTAAAAAAATAATAATATTTTATAAAATAACATAATTTCATGGACAAAATATAGATCAATTTTCAATATAGATCAATCAAGCCTCGCGTGATGTTCTAAGGAAAGTGGATTCGTCACTCCCACTCTTATTTTTGTGAGTGCCACCCATTGACTAACGTGCCTCCCAAATGCCCGAGGGAGGCTGTAAGTAAGTATTGTATGCTTCAAAAAATCCCGGAAAGGGCTGGGGACTCGAACTCACAACGTTTGGGTTGGCGCGTTACCATGCTGCTACCGTCACCCCCATTTTAAAGATATTGGGGGATTAAAATAAATCTCATCAATACTTACTAGACAAACGTTCGAAACTTCTAATCCATTATAAAAGACTGATTCAGATAACTATGATAAAGCTTATTTGGACATAAAGAGTTAAGCTTTGGGGATCCACTAAATCGTCGAATTCCTTTCTTATCCTGTGCTTACAATCCAAAATCTGTCATGAAATAGACAATGATTGATCTTTATGATGAGAATATTTCACCATAAAAGTGTACGTATTGGACCAACTTTTGTGTAAGTTTCATTGTCGTATTGAGACGTCAATGAAATTTACATTTACAGTCAGAGGCTTTGTTGGAAGATGTAGCCAAAATAAGGGGGCAACAAGAATCAACAAATTAACGACTATGATTCAGAATCATATTTCATTTTATCAAATTCCTCCAGAATCCAATCCTTACAGTCCAAAATCCTTCGTAAAATCCTTAATGCTCCTTACTTTGTCACAAATCAAGTCATCCATCAGGACCTCAATATTCCATATGTTGCCGATTTGGCCAGGACCAGATACCGTTCCTTCCATAATAAACTTCTCAACCACCCAAATCCACTTGTTTCTAACCTGGCTTCTCCCTCATTACCTAATAATCCTCCTAGGCGTCTGAAAAGAAGATGGCCTCGAGATCTTCTTCTCTAGAAATGTTATTGGAGTTCTATCAGTGGGTAGATTCTCCACATGTTTGTATCATGTCACTATGTCACCTACAGCAAATTTACTTGTTGTATATATGTGTATACAGTTGTAAATATCAATAAATAAATTATTAAAAAAAAAAATTAAATCTTTTCTATACACTAAAAATTTATTTATAGGAAAAATGATTTTAAATTTACATATATACCTCTACAACCCATGAAGGGTCAGTACTTTGTAAAGAAGTACTGTTACTAGACCAACGCTTTTGCAAGGAGGTGATTTGGTCAGAATCACGCTCGATAACCAGATTTTTACCCAATTAAAGAGGTTGGGTGGACTCTAGGAGGCTCCAGAACCGAGAGGAGTTGACTCACGGCTACAGTGTAACAGAAAACAATTTTCTGTCCAGCCGGATTCGAACCTGGTTCCTTGGAATTAGTAACCACGGCGTAAAGCGCGCTCCCAAAAATGATTTTAATGAGGTAAAAACTAATATTTATATTTTTAAATTTGAAAATATAATAATAATAAAAAACACTCGATTTAGTTCAGCAGAAAGGTTTTTGAACAATAATGACAGTTTCCCACTACTGTGTACTGCCGAAATATAATCTTTTGTGGTACCTTTAACAGTACTGTAAATCGGATTGAGGACTAATATAGAAGAAATATTTTTAAAAAAATACTGACAAGTTGCAGAAAATTTGTTTATGTTTCTAAAAAAATGCTGTTTTTTCATAAATCATTTGTGCAGGGCCAAAATGACCTCAGTGGTTGAAGAGCCCAAAATTATTGGAAATAAATTCATTTATACAAATTTAATTTATAATTTTAACACTTTCTTGATACTGGTAAATTTTTTTAAAAATAAATAATTTAATTTCTATCCATTTTATAACTCCATCTTATAAGTCCGACGTTTCGGCCAATCTGGCCATCCTCAGGGACAATCTTAATACAATTTTGGAATTATATAATTTAAAAACTCTAACTCCATGCAGGCTATTCTGCCCAGGTCAAAACAACAATTTCTAATTAGTCAATATTCACTTAAACCAAAATTAAAATCATTTATCACAGTCACTACTCCTTAAAAACTTTATCACAACCTTAGTTATAATATATAATATATAATTGTATTAAGATTGTCCCTGAGGATGGCCGGATTGGCCGAAACGTCGGACTTATAAGATGGAATTATAAAACGGATAGAAATTAAATTATTTATTTAAAAAAAATTCATTTATACAGTTAATTTAGAAACATATTTTATGAACTGAGGAAAAATGTATTTTTTAGTGAGAATAGAAGATGAAAAATTATGATGTTTAATTGAAAATTAAAATGTTTGTTAAAGAATTATAATTGTAAAGTTGTCATTCTCAATATGACCATTTTGAACATAAGAATCAACATTAAAAAGATCTAGAAAAGAAATTTATTCAACATTTTCTGTTTCTGTGGAAAATATGAGGGAATATGAGATTGCCCAGTCTGTTGTACTTGGCAGAGCTCACGTCCTTGGTCTAACGTCATATACTCAAGAGTTTTCTTCTTTTTTTTTTTTTAAACGTTTATTCTTCATTTTTTAGCGAGTCTATTGATTTTAATTTTATTTTATATAGATTATAAATAAATGTAATTGTATGTTACATGTCATAATAAAATCCATTAGAAATTCAATATCAGCATCTGATAATTATATCTGGTTCAATTTTAGGCTGTAAAAAATAAATTAAATAAAAAATATAAAAACATTTTTTAAAAATAATTAAAGTTGAATAGCTCAGTTTGAAAGGTTCTCCGGAATTGAATCCCAGGTCTGGGGTCCGAATCTGGTTGTGACGGATAATTAATGTGTTACTGTCGCTTTGAGTTAACCCTGTGTGTTCTGAAGCCCTCTTACTAACCTCATAAAACGTTGCATTTTGGGAAAACCTGGCGGTTGATCGTGGCCTTGAATAAATCACTTCCTTGTATAACCACGTAATGCAAAAAAAAAAATCAATCCACAGTAATCGTATGTATATTTACATTTACTAAAAAAACAAAAAAAAAAAACATTGCTCACAACATATTATCATGATTTACAGTGCTGAGTATTTGAGATCGAATTCAAAAGTGACCTTACCACAAGGATGTAAAATACCTTCAACGTTCAGAATTCAAATCACTGAGTCAAAAAATGACGTATCCAACAGAATATACTGTCTTTCAAATATCCAACTTACAAGATATCGCCTGACTGAAGCAGAAAACCAACTTACTTCACCTCTTTTCATCTTTACACATCAGTCAGTCAGACCCAATCTGTCGTCTTCGAAGAAAATAGGAATAAGATTGGGTGAAACCTAAACCACCAAAATACAAACCAAGCAAAAACAGTATTCAACTGTATTTATAAGTCAACATTACAAATAATTTTACAAGCAAATAATCTAATTAAAAAAATATATTTCCAACCGATTTTTAAGTATGTTTTATGGTTTAATTACGATGAGTTCAGGATTTTTACAAAATATGTTTAGAGGTTTATATATTTTATCGAGATACTCATGACCATTAATTCAATGCATTGGTGAAAGTTTATTATCTATGTGTTTCACATATCCTTACCCGAAGGACATTAACATTTCGAGGAATTAAATGCCTTGCAGGGAAAAGATCACAACTCCAATTTTTATAGTTCTAGTAAGTATAGAAAAAAACTTTTAAAAAGTCAAAATTATTGTTTTTGTAAAGATATTATGTTTTTTCAAGTTTCATAATTTTTCCTATACATTAGATTAGGACAATCAGTCAAAAATTTTACTTTCAGGCAATGCACGGTGATCTCACGATGACCGAATCAGGAGGAAACAATATTTTATAAGCCTATGCTAGTGGAAATTTCGGCCGAAATTTTTAAATTAATGTTAATAATGACTTAAAATTTATTTTCAGTTTACAAAAAATAAATCTCACTTTTATTCTCCTTCTTCTTCATCAAAACAATGTAGAATGACTATAATGAATGAATAAAATATATTTTTGGTATAAGACGTCTGTTTTTATTATAATATTTCTTACACATACGTTTAAAGCCGATAATAACTGCTTATGAAATAAGCGGACTATCGTAAATGAAGATTCGACGCATTATAATATACCTTAACTCATATATACATATGAAATACGGTGTACTCAAACAATTGAAATTTAAGATTTTGAAGATTTTTGCCTGTCCTCTTGTTAGAAAAGTTAAAATAAATCGATATTCGATCTTAAAATCAATAGCATCTTCATACTCGGCATATCCCAAAACATAAAAATGGACCTTTTTATGTTAGAAATAAGTAAAGTTAAAATATTTCGAAACGTGACTCTAAAATAGATAGCATTTTCGTTTTCCGCGTCTTAAGAAACATAAATGAGGAACCTAATATATTAGAAATCAGAAAAGTTTAAATTAATCTAAACGCGATCATAAAATATACACATGTAAAATAGGTCTGTAAGACATAAAATGTCGTCTTAATACGAATAGAAATGAATTCAGATGGTTTATCATTAAATTTTTTCGAATAAGAAATTATTCGTCGTTCATAAAATTGACGAATACAAAAGAATTGCAATAATTATTCGAGATGTGTTATTCGAATAATTGATTATTCGTATGAAATAATGACGAATACAAAAGTATTCGGGTGGTTAATTGTATTTGTTTGTACGGATAGTAGATTATTTGTGTAAAAACTTCCCGAATACAAATGTATTCGGATTTTTAGTCATTTTTTTTTTTTACGAATTATTGATTATATGTGTAAAAACTACAAATGTATTCGGATGGTTAATCGTCTTTTTTTCCGAATAATTGATTATTCGAGTATAAAATTCAGGAATACAAATGTATTCGTCTCTCGTCAATCCAATAATATCTGCCCAATTCTGATGTAGATATATAAAAAAATGAAAGGCCAACGTTAAAATAATAAAGAATCGAACAGTTTTTAGCTTTTATATATTTCTCATTAATTTTCCCAAAAAATTTAATTTTGTTTAATAATATTAAATATTTATTATCTTCTAATAATAAAATTATATTAAATATTATTAATTTATAATCTTTAAAATTATTACAACTAATACTTCGCACTATGGGCCTTAAATTTTAGCAATTGTGAAACGAGAAGAGATAGGAAAAAAATAAGAAATTAAAATCATACTTTTTTTTTATTTATAATTAAAAAATATAGTGATACAATAAATATTCTCTAATGACTACAAATTTTCTCTTCCACATAAAATTTAATTTAATGAAAATTATGGTATGAGTGAAAAATACTCTGGATGACCCTCTCGCTTCCACACAAACAGGACCTTAACTTCCATTGACCGGTAACCGAAGCAATCATAATAATTGTCCAATTAGCAATTAACATGAGTCAATCAGCAATACTACACTGAATTCCATTTATGGCGGCAATCTTATTCGCTTATTGCAATAATAATTACTAGAACTTAACAATAACAATTATATTTATTCAATTTTACTTTATATGTATTATTTTTGGATATCTTATTTGAGTCTTGTTGAATTATTTAATTTTAATAAAATATCTCCATATACCCTCGACATTCTTTATTAATCCATTTCAAATATCCAATGTTTCGACGAACATTCGCTATTATCAAGAACAAGTTATTAAGTAACAGCTTTTATTACAGATTTATAATTAATAATTAATACTTTTTTTAACCTATATTTTTTCCATTTTAAATCATAATGATAATAGTTCTAACGTCACAGAGAGTTTTTTTTTAATTGTAATAAAATCCGTCATTTATTAGATTTCCCTTGATGATTATTTTTTTTTGTATACCCAATACGCCAAAAAAAAAAAAATAATAAACTTTTCACTTTCTAAGGACTGGTTATTAATGTTTAAATAAGTTAAATTGTATCCAATTTAAAGTGTCAAAATTGTATTCTTTATTTATTTAAACGTTCAACTGTTTAAATTTCCTAAAAAAAGTTTTTAAATAATTAATGTGCGTAATTTTGTATTTAAAATTTTCCGTGAGTATGGCCGAATTGGCCGAAACGTTGGACTTTTAAAGAAATAAAAAGTGTTTTGAGACTTAAATTGGATACAATTTAATTTATTGAAGTCAGAAAATATTAATAAAGAATGGAAGATTATTGATTGACCGTGTGTAAAGATGAAAGGAATATGGTCCGGGTGCGGTCAAAAAAACTCAAATAGTAGAAATATACTATTTTAATGAGCCCTAATAAGCCTAATAAGCCCTAATAAGCCCTAATGAGCCCTATCAAAATAGTATATTTCTACTATTTGAGTTTTTTTGATCGCACCCGGACCATATTCCTTTCATTAATAAAGAATATTGAGACTATACAGATATATTTTATTATAATTGAATAATAAAACACTTATTACAATAGTGGATATTTCAATACAAGCATCTCCGAACTGCCAGCATTGCAACAACAATTTGATAATTAGCCATATTTTCCAAGAATGCCCATATTTCACATTACACCTCAATAGGTTAGGATTGAACCAGGATATTTCAAAAACCCTCTGAGATGATGATGAAACAATAAAATTAGTATTTCATTTTTTAAAATCAATAGATTTACTGACGCAAATATAATGTAATATCGGACAGACCAAAAAAATTAGTACAAATAAATTTTAAATACAATTAAAAAAAAATAAATAAAATTAAATCAAACAAATGTAAGAAAAAATAAATAAGGTGTAAATGGCCCTAATGACGAATGATGTTTTATGCCACTATACAAAAACAAACTAACAATTGTGGATCTAACAAGAGGAGACTATGTACGTGGCATCATCGATTTCAATGACACTTATTTTGAATGAAAAAATATTAGACAAGCTTCCGAAGGTTCTTGCTAATGCGCCCTTGGAGTTGAGGAAATATAATATATTTAAAAAAATTTTTTTGAGGTTAATGAATTCCAATTTAATGAAATTACTTTATTAAAATTATCACCACATGGTTCAACGTTTCGGGACCACTGTGCCATATTCATGCACCTTAAACATCATAATTTCTTCTAAGAAATCATGTCACAATTTGTGCATCTTCACTACTCCTTAGCACAGCCATCACTCGATAGAGATAATCCAGATAATATATTTAATATTACAAAATTTTGATGTTATCGCATATCGCCTTTGCACTGTGTGTTATTGATGGTTGTTACGTATCAATCGATTTGACTTTTTTTTTGTTGAACGATAAGAAAATATTATTGATCATATTAAATAAGTTTAACTGTGTAAAATTTTGTTTAAGAAAAATTAAGTCAAATTCGGTTTTAGCGAATTTCGAAGGCCTTAGATAAACTTTTCTATATAAATGAAAGATTAGTAAATATCAGGCCCGAGATTTTTTTTTTCACCGATGTCCTACATTCATCAACTCATAACTCCTCATGAAGTAATCAAAATCGAACGCAACCACAACTATTAAAATCGAATCTAACTTTATTGTACCTAAACTAAGTTGTTTTGGTATACTTCACTAAAAGCGAATTTTTTTTTTTTTAATTTTTCAGTCTTTTAAGCTCATTTAATACGATAAATGATCTATTATACTTACTACACACACACAAAAAGAAAAGCTAACTCTATATACATTATGTTTTGAAGAGTCTGGAGTAACACTTAAAAAAAAGGGAAAATGGGACACGAAATAAAACACATAAGTCCAACTAAGATCACATTTATTCTGCTTCCTAATCCTCTATATATACATTATGGCTTGTTGACATGAGGAGTTTATGTATTAAGATTCATAATACCTATAATCTGATTGTGTAAATATAACATTGAACAGGAGGGATTATAATAATAAAAAATAAGTATAAAATAAATAAATAATCTAATAAAAAAATTAATAAAATAAAACAAATATAAGCAAAATTAAATAAGGTATAAATGGCGTAGATGGCCAATGATATTTGGCGCCACTAAACAAATATATACTCTAATTATAACTTATATCTATGCAAGTAACAATTATTTTGAAGTTGTTGCATGTTATTATTTTTTTTCATACCCTCCTGTAAAGATTTTAGTGGGTATTTGGTCGTACATATTGGAGGTATACTATATGTATAGCTGGGTGTGAAGGATACCTTGGATTGCCTTTTGGCATTATAAGGTTAGGTGTACATGTACGGGAAGGAGAGACTTTGAGATAGAGCAATATTTAAAAAGCCCCTTAAATTGAAAAACGGCATCAAACCTGCCACTCCCGCCCTCCATGGTAGCCTTACTTATCTGACTTTTCAAACAGACAATTACAGCGTGTAGGTTGGTGGGATATACAACATGTCACAATCTCACAAGAGGAGATCATAACACTAAAACAAGTTGGGCAATGAGTAATAGCAAATAATACCATATGCATACCCAAAATTATAAATAAATAAATAAAAAGAATAATTGTAAGTAAATGAATATAAAAATTTTAAAAAATGAATAAATAAAGTATCAATATATATCAAACAGAAAAATAAATGAAATGACCATAATCAAAGTAAAATAAATTATATACATTATTTACAATCTCCACCTAAGGATCCCCAAGCCCAATCCATCTCTCACAAGTAGAGCCCTTCGAGATCCCAGTAAAGGCTCACCACGTCACAGGTAATGAGCCAGTGGAGGCTGAGTAAGTGCCCTAAAGCCGCAATGCTATTTTAATTATCGATATAATTATTTGTCATTGTTGTAAATATAATGATACATATCAAAAGTCGTTTAAACCAAAAATTAAAAAAAAATTATCGATTATAAGTACAGTCAAGCATGAAATTAATAGAAAAAAGAAAGAAGAAGAGATAATAATAAAAAACACGAAGTGATAGCGGTTCTAGAAGATTATAAAGAGTTGTCCAAGCACTGGATAAATGAAAAAGAGGAAAAATGAAATACCTGAGGCGTCTTGACAATGCCTGGCAAATTGGGACTTTCAATTCGACCTAATCTCTGTTTTCGTTACTATGGAGATTAACAAGCTTGTCTTTCTACAATAAAACAAATAAAAATTTTAACCATTCCCTTTATTAACACCGTACGGGTTTTATTGTTTGCATATATAATAATATTTTGCTGGGTGTTCCTATAATAATGATAAAGATGAATCATTAGGTACACTTTTTATTAGTCTAAACGACAATGTTTGTACCTGAACTTAAACCAATACATTCACAATTATTATAAACATAAATATTCAATTTTTTTTACTACGAAAAACACACCTAGTTCTTAATTATTAATTGTTAATAATTGATCATATGGCGAGAGGTTTCAAATGGATTTGCCACTAAAATAGATGATAAATAATGAAACATTAAATGAATTAAATAAAAATAGATTTAAAAGAAATATACTAGAGAAATAAAAATGTGATAGTGACAAACCCATTTCATACAGTATCTTTGCTAACGTCGACTTTTGCCGCTGAAGACGTTAATAATCTTGCCATCACAATATAAATTAGTTCGATATATCTTGAAAGATATTTAAAAATGAATATTCACTTCAGATACGCTTTCACGTAATCACTTACAAAAGCAAATTGTAAAATTGTAATTTTATTTATTTACCTTGATTACAAAAATGTTTCGTCCCCTTTAATAATTTTAAAAATCAATAGTATTCATGACAATTGACTATTTCAGTTCACTAATTCAATATTTGATAACCTACCTAATAGTATAAGAAATGCATTTAGATTCCAAGCCTGACTAAGATCCAACCCATGAATTTTTGGTTGAATCATAATCGGATACCTCTTCCTTTATTGGTTCTTGTTTTATTTTGGTCTCGTTACTTAACGAGATTCGATTGAGGCACGTTTCTTCTTCTTTCTGCTTTATCGACTTCCATCCTATTTCATATTCATGAATGGTTTCATTTTCTTCCTTGCACACAGTCACCGTCGAGTTAAACTCTAGCTTCATTTTGGTCACGGTACTTTTTTCTTTGAAGGAGATCCGATCCGAGTATGATTCATCTGCTTTCCGCTTTATCGACTTCCACCCTGTTTCAGTTTCATTGACTGTCTCATATTCTTCTTTGCACATCTTCACCGTCGACTCAAAACCGTGATACGAATTTAACCTCTGCATCAAGGGTGCCACCTTCGGCTCGAAAATCGAAAATCCTTCCGTTGGAGTCCACATGTGAGTAATCCGCAACTTGTACTCTGGTATCCTATGGAGAAGGATCCTTGCCAATTCACATTGGTTTTGGTTCAAAACATCACCTTGTTCAAAGACAATGCAAGGCTTCGGGAGGAACACCCTGCCATTCTGTAAAACAGCCGCGTGCCCTAACTTCTTGAGGAAGTGTACGATCCCCGCTGCGTTCGCTGAAGCGAGGTCATGGACGATTCCCGCCGGGTGCAGAACTGTCTGTGGAGCCAGAGTTCCAGGTTTCGGGTAACGGCCGCCAATGAAGCTGTTCACCAAGCTTTGCACTTCTTCGAAGCTCTTGTTTGAGATGAACAATGGTACCTGTCCATTGTGCAAAGAAGTTCCCTCCAGTTCGAGACCTGAGTAGTTCAGTCTGATGAGCTCCAGAATCTTTCTTTTCGGACCAATAAACAAATATCCATGATACCCAAACAGGTTCAATAAAATATGTTTTTCATACGATACGATTTTTCTGGGAGTGGCCAGAATATAAAATGGAGTTTGCGCCAATCCGTGCGTCTTCAGTTTATCAGGGTCAATGGTAAACTTCATAACCTTTTCGGTAAAAAGGATTGAGGGTATCAGTAAAATTCGTAGAGGATAAATAAACAAAAAAACATATGATGAAGCGTCATATGGTTTAGATACAAAGCAATCAATTCAGCTATTATAAAAAAAATATAAAAACATATTCCAAAAGGAGTATTGTGCTACAGTTCGATTCTAATAGACAAGGATTTCTCTTTAGATTTGTTTTACTCATATTAAAGTTTTAGTTACTTCTTACTAAGGGACGTAACGGCCGTGCGGGTTGGGGCGCAGCTCGAAGTGCGCTCGCTTCGGAACATTGTGGGTTCGAATCCCACCTGGGGCAGTTTAACATTCATTTTTCGGCGGTCCCGAAGAATGAATCTTGACACTCCCACCTTTTGGCAAAAAGGACCACAAAGCACACTTGCTGGACTTGTTCCCCCACCCCCCAAATACCAGTACTGATTCAGATACGCCTGAAGCCAATATTCTAAGTCAGGCAATTATGAAAGGGATAGGCACAGATACAGCCACTATCATCAATGAAACTATATTCACTGTTGTGGCAGTGCTCCTGGGGTTTTTCCTACTTCAGGGCCAGTGTTTTCAACCGGAATTCTTGGAGCCTTTACCAGGAATGGGCCATTCCACGTCAAGTCAAAAGCTTTTGAGCTTACTATATTACGTTTTCTTCTACTTTTCCATTATTTTTGTGTAGGTAGGTATCTTTGACTTTCTTCTTTTTTTTTTTAGCTTTTGTTGAAAAGACGGTTAACTTATAATAATGTAAGAGTTCTATCATTTCCTTCTTTTACCAAAAGGGTTCCACCACCAAATAACCGCGAGATCTAATTGCCATATGTCGGTTGCCTTGACTATGAACTGCTATAACTTATAACTTACAAATAAATGTACACAACTTATAAACAAGTATGTTTTATATTTCATGTTTGCCTACAATGACTATGCCTACAAGTTACTGTGTGTTGTATTTAATCATCTGATAATTATTTTCTGTCATGAGTAAACAATGTTGGTTCAAGATCCCAGTCTTATGAAGTGGGTACCCATAATTGTGTAAAAATCTGACGTTCGAGCGTGATTCATACGAAATCACCTCCTTGCACGACCGTTGACCCAGTAACATAACTGTCTTACAAAGCTTTGCACCTCTGACTCTTCATGAGTTGTAGCGGTACAGATTCAATTTTTTTAAATCAGTTTTTAATTATTCGTGCACCGAATTTAACAATTGGTGAGGTTCGATTCACAAACAGCTTGAAACAAGCGTTATCTTACTTTCTTACTTTCACGATTTACTTACATGAGAGGTATCCTTGAAATGGAAATGGTCCTGAAAGGTAATATAAAGTTTATCGGGCCTCCATTATCAGTTATTTGATAATAAGGGTTTACAGAATTAAGATGATAAGAAGAGGAATAAATAATGTCATTTTCGTCTGGTGTTTCAGACAGATTTAATTGCAAAATAAGACTGAATACTAAGGGAAAAGATAAAGTTATTAAAACAGGTTCAAATAATATGATTTTAGTAACTTATTAATCCCCGATTTCCTTCCACCTTGAGAAATCCCTGCTCCGGACTCGTTAAAATATTGAATTAGCTGTAATCCATTCGACAAATATTTGGCTTAGGTTTTTAAAAAACAAACAAAACCCTCTCGCTGTTTATTTTAATTGGATATGTTTTGGACATACAAATTTAACTATGATTGTTATTAAATAGTTTTAATTTAGGTCACTGACATTATCAGCCCAAACAAAATCCCTATGATTTTAGATAGTACTAAGTGCTTCTAAATATAAGTTTTATTAAAGCTACGCAAAAAATATTATGATTGAGCCATTGTTTAGTATTAGTTTTAGTTGTTTGTACTGGGTTGAAATGCATTTAATGAAACATACCAATACTGTTAAGAAATTTAATAGAACAAACCTATGCCGTGATCGATTTTTGTGTCGGAGGATGCATTGGGATATATATTGTGGTCGTCCTTGGGTACTGACCACATCATGTCATATGAAATCCTTTGTCAAGAAGTAGTAAATCCGAACCGAACCCATGACCCTTTAAGGGTTTATTGATTTTTTGATATCTAAATATTAATTGGACTAAAATTAGTGCTTATAGAACCATAGAGCTGAAATCACCATACATACAATGTTAATTTATTAATAAAATAAAAAAAGATAACAAAAAAATATAACCATTAAGTTAGGTATAGTTTTATTGAACCATAATTAAAAATTTGTACTTTTTTTGATTGTCTCTGATTTGTTTCGTAAAATTAATTTATTAATTATTAATTGACGATGTTTACGGAAAGTGATCAAGAGCCGTTGTGAGTTATATACAAAGGAGCACTGTTTATATTGCGGCTGATTCTCTGATCCACAGGCACATATCTCAAATATATATATAGATTTTATTTTTTCTTCTTATTTTTTATTTTAAACGCAGTGTAATTTTTCCACCCCCCTCCTTTTTTACGCAGAATTAATATGACTGTTTTTTGTACTTTTTATCTACATTTTTTTATCAATATATTTTTAAATACTGTTGCTTCATTTGTTCGTTTATATTGTTTCTTTTAATTTATTTTATATATTTCATTTTACCTTAAGTTTATATATTTTTCCCGAAGACTGAAGCCCAGACTGCTGCAGGACATTCTTTTATAAATTTTTAATAAATATAAAATTAATTCATAGTCACACTACCTCTTTTTACTACTAGAAGACAGTTGTTTGTTTTATTTAAGTGTACCAATATCATTATTTTTTTTAAATATTTTTATATCAACCATGCAAGGCCCATCAGGCCGACCTGGTATAAAAATAAAATAAATAAATTAATATTTTTCTTTCACGAACCACGCGATTATCATGAATATACATAAAGTATTATCATGAATATAATATGTAATGATATATGAATCAAAATTCATCCTCACACCTTCCGCCTTCCTTCTACTCTAATACACTTTCATCCTCCTGGACTGTTCCTCCCGCTCTTCCTCAGTCCATTTTCTCCCTCGTCTCTCCTTTTTTACCACAAGAACCACAACCTCTTTTAGTTTATTCCCAAAATGCTCTCTGTCCAAGCAGTCTTCATCCGTTATTTTTAGTCTACCCAGTTCCTCTTTCACTGGTTTAACACATCCCCTTATAGCTGCAAACTTTGTAGACAATTTTTTAATTTAGTCTCTCATTTTTCATCCAGACTATATGCTCGTAAAATCCCAGCCTCCTGGGACTGTTTCAATGTCTTCCAACTTCCTATGTATTTCATCATTGGATTTTCTCCTATATTATGTTCCTCCTGATTTTTTCTCTCAATCTTCAGGACCCTCTCCAGACTCGGAAGGCTGACTGTTTCCATACCATACAGTAACACTGGCCTTACTACTGTACTGTTCTGTCTTATTTTTGTATTGGAGGACAAATTTTTCTAATCGTAGAAGTTTCTGGTGGCGAGGTCCAGCCTTTCCAGTTTGGCTATTCTTTCTCCTATGGATGCCCTATCCGAGCCGTTGCTACAGATTATCTGTCCTAGGTATTTTTTTTAAAATTTATTTATTTATCGCTATTTACAACTGTACATTATAACACATTTAGTAATTTTGATCTCAGATAAATTGGAGTGTTACTGGCGTATAAAGAAACTACCCATTGGTAGCACTCTAATGACGTTTTACATTAGCAGGTCTCGTGACAATCTTCTTTTCAGGGTCCTCGGAGGATTGTCAGAAATGGAAGAGGAAGCAAGGTTAGAAACTAGTGGGTTTGGGTAGTTAGGGAGTTTGTAATGGAAGAAATGATATCTGGTTCGGGTTAGATCGGTTACATAGGGAACATTAAGGCCTTTATGTATGGTTTTATTTGTGACAAAGTAAGGAGCATTGAGGGTTTTATGGAGGATTTTGGATTGCAATTGTTGGATACGAGAGGAATTTGAAGGTTTAGTGGAAAGCCCCAAAGCTCAACTCCGTATGTCCAGATTGGCCTTATTACAGTAATTCGAGGTATTTAAATTTTTAAATACTTTAAATTATTTTGTTTTAATCATTAAAAATTCCAACCAAAAAATATTAACCTCATCATGGCAAGAGTAAAGTATTTTTTGAGGCTCTCAGTGCAGGTAAATGTTTTAGTTGGACTGATTTTCGTCTACCTCTGATTCATACTGTTTAAAGTAACTGGTGAATTAAATTGGAAATAAAATGTATTCATATTCCTTCGCTCAGGGAAATATGAAGCTGTGTAATTCTAGAAGAACCTTTAACGATCCATTATTACCTTTCTGAATCAATTTCCGCTATTATTCAGTTATTTTGCAATTATTTCAGATGTTATGTATTACTTTTAATTTCTATACAATTACTAAGGCTTGAATGGCTTTTTGATTTGATTGATTCTAGGGCTTTAGATATCTGTTACATAGTTTTCAAGTCTGACAAACTAGTTTATATTTTCCGCATTAAGTGGGGAAAAAACACGATCATAAAAAAAAGTCAAATTTCACATCTTTTTTATTTACTAGATTAAATTTATTTTTATTCTAATCTAAATTTTTGGTTATTATTTTTATAATTTAATTGTTTTTCTATGGGAAAGCATTCGATGAAAATATGATGCAAATATGCCCATTGTGTAAGGGAGTTTAGTATGGGATTTAATTATATAATGAAATAATTTGCACATTTGTGATTTCACCTTCGGATCAAAGAAATGTAAGCTGAATAATAAAATAAATAATAATAATGTGAACTAAGAGCCATGGAGGGGGGGGGGGGAGTTCAGTACATTGTAAGGAAGCACTGTAGTGAGATCAACGGTTGTACAAAGGAATAATTTTTTTTTCTAGATTACGCTCAACGACCTGATTTTTCCCTACTTTAGGCTGGGCGAACCCCACTAGTGTGGAACGGTGTCAAACCACAGGGTTGACTCATGGCTACAGTATAATATAAAATAAATGTCTGTCACAGCTGGATTTGAACCCAAGTCCTTGGAGTTAGTACTATAGCTCACCACTGAGCTACCCCCTCCACAGAATTAATAAAATTAAAGAATTTTTTTTAACTCTACAGACCTATGGTCACCTATCTTGGGCTACTGCTTAAATTTTGGTGCATGAATCTCTTTTTGGATCTTTATCAATTTTTTCTATCCGTCTGGTTCTTGTCCTCCAACTATACTGGCGTTGAATGTTGTATAGAGTCGTCCTGATGGATTGCTTCAAGCCATATGCCCCGCCCACCTTATCCTTCTGGCTTTCATATAATGAGATATTGACTGATCAGTCTCTACAAGCAGTTTGTGTTAAGGGGTAATCCCGGAGAGCTCCTGTAATTGTACGGATGGTTTTCAACTTAATCTTGAACCCGAGGTCTTGTATTTAGTAGTTCCTCATAACTGTGCCAAAGCGCTCCCCTAAGGAAAATAACTAAGTAAATTAACTCCTCATAACTGTGCCACAGCGCTCCTCTAAGGAAAATAACTAAGTAAATTAACTACTCATAACTGTGCCACAGCGCTCTTCTAAGGAAAATAACTAAGTAAATTAACTCCTCATAACTGTGCCACAGCGCTCCACTAAGGAAAATAACTAAGTAAATTAACTCCTCATAACTGTGCCACAGCGCTCCACTAAGGAAAATAACTAAGTAAATTAACTCCTCATAACTGTGCCAAAGCGCTCCTCCAAGGAAAATAACTAAGTAAATTAACTCCTCATAACTGTGCCAAAGCGCTCCTCCAAGGAAAATAACTAAGTAAATTAACTCCTCATAACTGTGCCACAGCGCTCCTCTAAGGAAAATAACTAAGTAAATTAACTCCTCATAACTGTGCCACAGCGCTCCTCTAAGGAAAATAACTAAGTAAATTAACTCCTCATAACTGTGCCACAGCGCTCCTCTAAGGAAAATAACTAAGTAAATTAACTCCTCATAAGAAATTAAAAAAAAAATGAGTAAAAAAGAGTTTGAAGATTAAGTTCTGACAAGTTTCCTCAAACACATAAAATACCTACAACATTACTCCATTGGAAAAATAACTTTAGATTACAACATTAAAGATTATCTTCCCTTCCTACATATTTCATTTTTGGGCCCGCTCCTAAAACATTTGTATTCTTTAATAATATTTTATATACAATTTTCAGTTATAGATTAATAATAATTATAAATTCAAACTAAATGCTACCTTCGTAAGTTAGTAAATATTCTATATGATTCATCAATTATTATTTAGTATTGTTTAAACGAATTTTTTTAAAAATTTATTTATTGATATTTACAACTGTACATAATGTACATCAAGTAAATTTGAGGAAATCATAATGGTATGGTACAAGCATGTAGAGAAACTACCCATTGGTAGAAATATAAAAAATATTTTGCAGTATAAGGTCTCGAGGCCATCTTCTTTTCAGATGCCTCGGTGGATTGACCACAATAAAAGAGTCTTGCATCCTCGCTTACCTAGAAACTAATAGGTTTGGGTGGTTAGGGAGTTTGTAATGGAAGGATTGGTATCTGGTTTGGGCTAGATCGGTTACAAATGGAACATTAAGGTCTTTGTGGATGATTTTATTTGTGACAAAGTAGGGAGCATTTAGGATTTTACGAAGGATTTTGGATTGTAAGGATTGAATACGAGAGGAATTCGAAGGTTTAGTGGAGCCCAAAAGCTCAACGCTGTATGTCCAGATAGGCCTTATAATTGTCATGTAAATCAGTATTTTGTAATGAATTGGAAGTTTGGGCCGTTTGTCTAGTAAGTGCTGTAATATTCGATATCGACGTGCAGTTTCCTGTCTTTTCAGTTTTGTGTGAGGATTCCAGGTTCCAGGGAGATGTAGCCCATGGTAGCGGATCTGTTCAACAGGGGAATGGGCAACATTATTGAAGTATACTGTAGGGCAGTCAGTAGGTTTACGACGTAGGGTAAAAGTAATTTGATGGGATTTGTTGGAATTTATTTTAATCCTCGTAATTGGAGGAGGCACCATTGTTCGAGGGCTGTGATATGGGATTGAAGAGTTTGGTATGGAATTAAAGGGTTATTATTAACAGCGAGCACACATGTGTCATCGGCATACGTGGTGGGGATAGTGTTAGGATTAGTTGGCATGTCGGCTGTATAGATTGTGTAGAGGATGGGACAGAGGATACTACCTTGAGGAACACCAGCGGACTGAAAGAAGAGGGATGAATAGGAACCATTGTGGTTTACTTTAAATAATCTGGCTGTGAAAAAGGAACGAATAATGAGAAAGTATGTATGAGGTAGGAATTTACGGAGTTTGTAAAGCAGGCCCGAGTGGAAAAAAAACGAAAATTTTAACAAATAAAAATCATTTATGAGATCAAAATTACTTTAAAATTATTATAAATTAAATAACGATATTAATTAAATTGAAATTTAACTTCAATGAATTTATATGTTTTCATGTCAAGCTATTGATAGTGTCATTCATTCACAAAACGCATTTCACTCTGACTAGAAACTTTTCTTTTGATACATGACATTTCTATTCCAGTTATAGATGTCATCGGGTACGAGACATGGTATTCTTACTGACATGAGTTCGACTTCTGCGGCTCTGAAATTGTGCTAAAATTAAATTCCAAGATTCAACTCCAAGTTAAGGAGTACTTATTGGCTTAGTTATATTTCACTCATTCTCAAGCAAAGTTGAAGACAAACAGACCAACTCCCCTTGTTGAAGAATTGCCGTGTTTGGAATCCCAATGAATGAAACAGCACACCCTGCTCTACCCCCCCCCCCCCCCCCCCCCCCCCCCCACGCACGTATTGCCTTTCCTTCCTTCTTCATCGTCGGATGATCTGGGTCCTAAGGTGATATTTTGTTGAAAAACATTCAATTTCCGTTTTCACATAGAACAATTGAGAGCAGACCGAAACATCTGAAACAACATTAAACAATAAAAGGAGGACAAAATTATAATGTAAAATTATATTTTCTGAAACCAGATATCAACAGAGCTTTTTTATATCATAATTATTTGTTAGTTTTCTAGACAAGATATGTTATTAAATAGATAAGTTCTAGTCACTAAATTTTTAGAAAATAGATATAAAGTTGAGGATATTTTGAAATATCGATATTTCTGTTGTTTGTTAGTTTAGAAAGGGCGTTTAACAGCCTGGTCATCATCGCCCCTTGGTTGTTGGCTTTGCTAAGGCCTAGTTGTTTTAGTCATAGCTTTGGTATGGTGTACTGATCCGCACCAGTGGGACTCATTTCCATGAGATGTGAAATATTATCTAGCTAGGCAATTATAATTTGTTTAATAATCGTTATGATAGTGGAAAGGATGATGAAAACCAGATAAGTAACTGTTCCAATTTTAAAAATAAGGCAAGATAAATAGATAATTATAATAATTAAAGGCTGATTATTAAGTTAGTCTGATGGATGAATTTAATGAATCTTTCTATTACAGATTCGTCGTTTCTCAACGCCATTGGAACATTTGTTGGTATCCCTAAATGGTTCAGAGCTAATTTGTTGTGATGAAATTCTTCAAAAATGTGTTTGACGGTCAGATTACTATGACATTTCGAACATTTTGGAGGGGCCTCTCCTGTTATGAGGTGGATGAGTGTCAATCGGGTATGCCATATTCTGGGGATCACTACTTCTTCACGGCGTCTACTTCGGGTTGATGTAATCCAGGACTTCACATCTTTCTTAATAGATTTCAACATACTGGGTGGACTTCCCAGATTGCCTGCCATCTTTTATTAATAGATTCCTTTAAAGGGCGAGAAAGTTCCTGCGCAATTAAGATTGCTGCGGGTCTACCTGGTAGGACTAGCGCTTCTCTAGCAGCTTTGTCGGCCATCTCATTTCCCGTAATACCAACATGCCCGGGTGCCCAGATGAAGTAGACTGATTTATGTATTTGTTTTAGCATTATTAAGTATTCATGAATTCGTTGAGTTCTGTGTCGACCTAATTAAGATATAAACTAACTCAAATATCGGTGTTTAGCTTTTGGTATCCCTCTATACACTCAAGAGTTTATGGATGGATGACTTGATTTGTGGCAAAGTTAGGAGCATTAATAATTTCACGAATGTAAGAATTGTATACGAGAGGAATTTGATGGTTTAGTGGAGTTCCAAAGCTCAACTCCGCATGTCCAGATAGGCCATTTAATAGTCATATAGATCAGTCTTTTGTAATGGTTTGGCTATTTAGACCGTTTGTCTAGTAAATGTTGTAATAGTCGAAATCGACGAGCAGTTTCCTGTCTTTTCAGTCTTGTATGAGGATTCCATGTCAGTCGTTTGTCGAGATGTAGTCCTAAGTAACGGATCTGTTCGACAGGAATAAGTGGGGTATTATTACTAAAATGTTTACTACTCAAGAACAAATATATATTTATATACAGGGAGTTAATTGAGTCCGTGACATGAGGAACGCTTCATATGAAACAGTACAGTTGGAGGGAGGCAACGTTGGATGTATTTTCCATTTAGAATAAAATATGTCGAAAACTAAAAATCGTAGTTGCACACTGCACACCAGGGGAAATGTGCTGCGTGTCCTCTTTGTAATGCGCTATAATTGTATATTGTTGCTACACCGGGTAAGTAGTGGAAAAGATAGCGCCAGAAATAAAAAAATGATTTTTTTTTTTATTATTTTTAAATTTTATTTCTGTTTATATAACTTTTAGAAACATTAAGCTACAAAAAATGCTTTCAATTTAAAATAATTAGTTTTACTGTTATTACTAAATTACAAAGAGTTTTTATTAAACGTTATTGTATTTATTTTAACTGTCCATTATCCAGTTCTACAAATAGAAATATTTCCAATTAATCACAAAAATTAAAATTAATGCTCTACATAGAAAAAAAGTATTAAACAAATCCCTAAATTATTATTAGTAAACAAGGCAGACCATAATGCTCTGAAATTTGGACAAGTGAGTGGACATAAAATGAGGGATGTGCATTTAAAAAGGTAATTTATAAATATAATAATAATTTGGAAATACTAATAATTAATATATTTTAAATTGAAAAAAATTCTGGCAAATATTACTTTAAAACAGGAAAAATGAAATATTAAAAAACAAGCTGGTTATTAATAAAATTAGGACTTATATTCTCTTGGGAATATATAAAAATTAATTTTAATCTTAAATGAAAAATTTCTATAAATAATTAATAAGATAAGAAAAAATATAAACAATTATTAAAAAAATTTGGCTCAATCTCAAGAAATTTTTTAGATTTTTTAATTGGTCATAAATTAGTTAAATAATGTATATGTATTTTAATAATAATTGTTGTAAATAATAATTGTGTCTAACTGTGAAAAAAAATATATTTATTAAGATGCTATATCAACTTTATTGATTATAAATACATGTTAATTGTTAAATGATGATTGGAAATATTTCTATTTACAGAACTGGATAATAACGAAACGATGTTCAGTTGTAAAAAAAGGAATAAAGAAGTAAAAAAAAAAAAGTGAAAATTAAATTCTTGAAAATAAATATAATAAAGTTGAAAACATGAAAGTGCAATATAACTTAATTCTCGTGTTAAGTAATCCAATTCCTGGACTGTCAGAAGTGATTATTGGAATTTTTGTAAAATTAAGGTTTTCCATCTGAGGAACTAAATCTATGAAACGATTTTTTTTTATCGATTCTCTTATCATATCTGCATTATCTTGTATTATATCACGTTTAAGGCTGTAGTTATAGTCCTGTAAGTCCAGTAGGATAGGAGTATCTGCTAATAGGGTAAATGTGGAGACAACAAGTTCAATGTTTAATTTTTTAATGAGGAAAAACCAAAGGCTGTAATGAAGAGAAGGAAGGAACCGCAGACTCAGAACTGCTTTGTACAGCTGCTCGACAGCAGAGAACGGAAACCATAATTCAGTTTGCTTTGTTGCTTCACCGCTCTGGTATTGTTCTCCTAAACAACTTTACTCTTGCCTAAGTTGCCCATCTTAGGCCTCAATCTTTTTGATCCTCTCTATTGAAGCAGATGTACCTACAGGTTAACTATGGTCACTCTATCACTCTTAAAGTACGGCTAAAGTATCTAGCAAAAGCCCTTTAGAGGTTAATCATTACAAATTTTATAATCCTAAGCTCATTGAGCATCCAACTAATTTATTTTGAATACTCGATATATGCTACCTCTTGAAATTCTTCTCATTAAACTTGAATAATTATTGAAATTATTCTGATTGAACAGGAAATACTAAAGAAGTTAGTAAATCAGGTACGGATGTCCATGACCAAAACGTTGAAGTTACGAATCGATAATCATTCTTCTAAGAAATTCGAGGTTAAAGAAAAGTCGATTCTTTATCACTTATCTTATTTAATCTAGCACTAAAAGTGTGATGAATACCGAAAATGGTTTAACTTTGGGTGGTAAAATACCGGTGTTTGAGTATGCTGACGGTTTGGTATTATAGGGTGAGGACAAGAACACTATAGAACTAAATACAACTGCGTTAATGAACTCCAGTAAGGAACTAGGTCTTGAAATAAACACGGATAAAACAAAATATATGGTTATGAGTAGCAAAACGCGACCAATTTCGGTGATCTAGATATAGGAGAAGTACGTTTGAACAGGTAAATAGGTTTAAGTATTTAGAGTCTACGGTAACTAGAAAAAACGAAATTGATGAGGAAATAAAAGCGAGGTTGAAGGCGGGAAATTCTTGTTATTTTTCAGTTTCGAAACTGCTTAGTTAGCGCCTTTTATCGAAAAACTTTAAAATTAGAATCAACAAAAATATTATCCTTTTCACTGTTTTATGGATACGAGACCTCTTACACTAAGGGATGAACAGCGTATTAAGATTTTTGAAAATAAAGTATTACGTAAAATATAAAATGATGAATTAAATTTGGAATTTAAAACGCTACACAACGCTGCCTTGAGGGAACTGCACGCGTAAATATAATTCAGGTTATAGCATTGCGGCGAATAACGTGCTTAGTAACGAGCGGATCCTTAAAATGTTAATAAACGCCAGAGAGATAGACCGAAACGTAGATATGCGGATTGCGTTAAGACTGATTAAGTGAATTTAGGTTTTGAGGGGCGTCACTGGACAGATGTGTACAGAGAAGGATCGGTGGTGTTAGAATCGAACATTCGGGTTAGCTAAGTATTTATTATTAATTATCATTAAATATAATACAATTGTCCATCCTTCTAAAGTAAAGGTTATTTATGTCGTTGAACATTTACTTAAGTTGTTTTTTGTTTATTTTTTAATTTTTCTTTTAATTATTTATTTAATGTAATTTACAACTGCACAAAATAAAACAATAGGTAAATATGTTGTATGTTTCATATACACTTGAAAATCTTGGGAAGGAACCACCCATTGGTGGTACTTTAAACATTAATTTAAATTAGAAGGT
>NW_027108991.1:445657-448541 GCF_000696795.3 Halyomorpha halys
GTAAGTCTCTTGTCAAGATGGAGTCCTCAGTATCGAATCTGTTCAACAGTTTTTTTTTTTTTTTTTTTTTAATTTAAAACTCAATAATGTTATATTTTCTTTTTTACTCACTATGGTAGATCGTCATCAGTCTCATATTTATATTACACCATTATTATCAATTTATAAGTGGATTAAATTAAAAATGACAATTAGTCTATCGGGGAAAAAAATTATCTTACATACTTTTTCACATAATACAGTTTTTTTTGTTTTTTTAAAGGAATTTTTTGTACAATATTAATTTATTTTAGACATTAAGAAGAAATCTAATGACTGCCACATTTGTATAATAAGTTGCAACAAGTACTTCCTGGTATTGTATGCTATAGAATAATATTTAGTAGTGTGAGGGGGATTGTATTTTGAAAATTACTAATGAATTATGGCCGAAACGTCAGAAAAATGTTAATAATAATGTAAAATTGTTATAAAAATATTTAATGTTATTTGTTCTTAAAATAAAAATTGTCGGTGTAATATCGTTCTTATGATTTCTCTCAATTATTTTAAGCAATATACACTAATTCCACACTTTTTGGTAAATCAGAAACCAAATATAGAAAAGAAACTTGGAGTTCACTTATGAGAGATTAAAATTTGTGAAATGAAGACATTCGATAAGGTTTTTCTGCAAGGAGTCGGTGAAAACAGGAAAATAAAAAAATTAATTTTGTTCCTAAATTGTTCACACCTTCTTATAGTGTCAATGTATCACAATATGTAATCGTGAAGAAGTTAATAAGTCTGGATAATTAGCTTACAAGCTATCAACTTCTTCAAGGTATTATATTTATTTAATTACTCAGAAAAGTAGATCCAACATAATCCGACCAGGGCCCTGTTTCATAATAAAGTACAAACTAATACTATTAGTCTTGTAGATTTATCTTAATTCAATTACACAGACTTGTACAACAGTAACTTGTAATTTAGTATTTTTTAATTCCTGTAATATCACTAATAGTCATCCCTATCATGAAAAAAATAAGTATTGGTATTATTACCACACTAGTTTCTACACTTGTACGATGAACTAATACTATTAGCTTTCATTATGAAACAGGGCCCTGATAACATCATCTATCGGTCTGAGCCAAAATGACAAATAAAAATTAATTATGAGTTAAAGTTTTGATAATTTGAGCACTGCGGATGCTACTACAATTTATAAGCTAGAACAGTGCAACATGAGTTAATTTCTAACGATAAAAATAATTGTTTAATTAACAAAATATATGAAATATAACTATATACAAAATACTAAAATGAAAAAAAAGTTAAAAAGAAATAGTAAGAAATTATGAAGTGAATATTGATACGAATTTATGCTTATTAAATTAATAATAATGAGCTAATGAATTCGTAATAAGTAGGATGGAGTGAACTTTATTAAAAATAAGAATACAATATAAAATATTAAAACGAATAAAATATATAATGTAATAAATATAAATATATTATGTATAGTTGAATTACTTTGAGATATTATCTTAACTTGAGGGAAAAGTTTGGATTTTTTTTATCTTTTTATTTTATATATTATATATGGAATTAAAAGTGACGATTTTTTTTCAAATTTGTCAATCATTTGGGTTATTACATCGTCCTTTTATGAAGATAACACTTGACCGAATTCTTAGGTTGTGGTAGAAATTTGTTACAGAATTTTATGCTTTTAATTCATTATGACTTAAAATTTTCGGTATAGAGTGCTGATGAAGAACAATAAAATTATAGGCAAATAAACAAAAAAAAAAAAAATCTAAAATTTCAAGATTTTTTTATTCCCAAATATTCTCCCTTTTTTTAACATAAATCTAAACATACTTGACTTAGTGAAAAGTAAAATAAGAATATAAAATAATTAACACTTTGTCTAAAGTAAAATAATATGTGTAGAAAAATTTCTATTTAATACATTGAAATATTTTTTCAGAAAAATGTATTTGTGATTTTGACTAAATACATTAATATAATATTTGATATTAAAAATCAGTATAGGAGTGGACTAGGAATTGGAAGAAATAGGTATTAAGATCTTTTTTTATCTTTACACGAAGCTTAAATTAATTTAGTAACTGAATGAAAATTTCGCTGAATTGTGCACCAAGGAAGGAATGCAAGAAAGTATCCAGGCTCTTTTATTTCCTTAGATAATATTAAAGAGGATCTTCAGACATTAGTAATTTATTCTTAATTAATTCTTAGTTTTATTATATTAAATTCCTAGGTCCCTTGCAGTTTAATTATAAAATAAAACTAGAAATAAAAACTGACTGTAACTATCTTTAACAAATTTTATATGTAGTTTTATAAAATAAAGACTTATATGTAATGAAATAAGCCTTAAATTATCTATGTTATATATTTTCCTTAAAATAAGTTATTTTTCATGTAATCAATAAATATTTCTCTGGTTGTCTCATGCATTGTGTTGAAATATCTAAGTTGTTCGTGATTTAGAGTAATGAAGCAACTATTATATTTTCAACTGATGGGGCAATGTTACCGAAACCCCCCCCCCCCGTAGGTGTACACTGGTTTCAGTAGAACTAACTAAATGGAGATTTAATTTGTTAGTCAAGATTATTTTATCAATCATGTAACCTAGATTTTATTATATTTTGTTGTGCAATATTACATTCTGTATTTTATTTATAAACAATGGTAATATGCATCATAGAGCTCATTCATACAATATATACAAATATATAAATTAAATGATAACAAAATATGAAATAGAAGAAAAGAATTATCATCATGATCATCAAGGGTGCTGTATAACTCATCGCTGAGTCTTGACCTCCTCAATTAGTCTCGCCCATTGCTCTCTCTCTCTCTC
>NW_027108991.1:449046-456199 GCF_000696795.3 Halyomorpha halys
TGGTCGAATGAAAAGGATGCCGGTGGACCACCTACCAAGAAGGTTGCTGTATCAATTGCCTGAAGGAAAAAGACCACTAGAAAGGTCATCTCAGGTGGTTTAATCCAGATCATCAAACAACTTCAGGTGACCTGCGCTGGTTAGGTAAGAAGAAGACATGTGGCTAACGAAAACGTGTGGCTGAAGATAATCTTAGAGGCCGAAGCCTTGCAAGTGCTTTATATAAATTATTAAGTCCAATGTGTAAATTAATAAATTAAAGCAATAAATAATTATTTTTACTAAATGACTAACTCGAAATACCGTATTTTCTCAAGAGCACGACCTATGCTTTAATTTCTAAACCAGCTGTACATTCTTCTTTTCATTTTTTTCAACATTGTGCCCTTAAATCATAATATCGTTAGTTTTTTTTTTTGGAAAAACCGGGGGGGGGGGGGGGGAACCGACAGCTGGCCAACCTGTTTTAAGCATGGTTTGGGATCAAGTTCTTCATTTCATGGGACCGCCTCAAAATTAAAAAAGTTCGTCCCCAAGCCGAATTCGAATTGGCACCGCTTGCAGTTCTCAGGTTGCTAAGATCTGGGCCACAACCGCCTTAGCTACGACCAGCAAAAAATATGTTAAATGTGTACCTCGGAATCGGACAAAGTCCAAATATTTTGAGGTTATTACATCATTGTTTGTAGAATTTGATCATACATTAAGCCATAACAACTTAAGACTTAAAAAGTCGTCTTTTATATTTTTTAAGGGATATAAATCCTAACTATGGGTCAGCAGTTTTTTTTGGTCTGTAGAAAAGTTGGTTATGGTGACTTAGGTTACTCATGTTCCGAGTTACAGAAATATGTTGTTTTTTTGTTTTTGTTTTTTTCCAGCTAAGTAGGATATTTAACTTCTTATTTTCCTGATTTTAGATAATTATATAATCTCACTACACGGCAGCAGAAATTATTTTAAGACGTCATGGGTGTGGATTTAGAACATCCAATTCAAACATACAACAGTGTTATGGAGTAGTGGATGTCATATCTACCACATTGGAGCGCGGAATGTACTGCACGGGAGTCTTCCTCGATGTTGTACAAGGTTTTGATCCAGGTCTATTCTATAAACTTCTTCCATTCCTCCCCCCTACGTATTTCCTTTTAAACGTTCCTATCTCTCTGAAAGAACCTTTAAAGTAAATCATATTCTAGCCTACTCATATCTCTTTTCTCAGTCTACTGGTGTTCTTCAAGGTGGTATGTTAGGTCCCATTCTTCAAACGGTTTATACAGCTGACATCCCAACCCACCCTAAAACAAACGCTAAAGACATATGTATACTCTCTGTAAACAACGGCCCAAATAATCATCAAAAACATTACAGACACACATAACATTCCTCCCGCATCCAATCCTTGATCCTCCTCCTTATTACGTTACAAATAAACTCATCCACAAAGACCTTAACATTCAATTCGTTGCAGATTTGGCCAAAACATATATGCGTCTTTTCATTCCAAACTCCAAACTCAATAGTTCTTAATCTCTCATCCTTAACAATCCCTGATAATCCTCCGAGGCGTCTCCAAAGAAGATGGCCACGGGACCTTCTAATTTAAATTAATGCTTGAAGTACCACCAACGGGTGGTTCCTTCCCAACATTTTCAAGTGTAAATATAACATTCCACAGATTTACTTATTGTATTTATTATTAGTACAGTTGTAAATTACAATAAATAAATAAATTAAAAGACGTCATAGATTCGTAAATCAAGGCATACTTTGCAATATCTACAGTCACATTTTTATAAATAAAATATAAAAACTGACAAAAAGCCTGGAGTGGGAGAACTGGAGTATATTAAACTAGTTAAGTTGAAAATAGAAGAAGAAGCAGTAGGACAAATCAAGAGAGCCCTGGCTGAGTGCTATTTGTAGGAGGCGGCCAACTTAAATGAGAAAAAAAAAAGTGGTTTTATAATGACAAGGGTTGCGGGCAGGTGTCAATTAAGGGCAGCTCTGGCAACATGCAGCCCTTTCAGTCTTTTCATATTAGCTCACATTTAATTCTCTCCTCCTCCCAACCCTCGTTTTCTTTCTTTTTTTTTTTATCTGCCTTTTCTTCGAATGTATTTTCCTATTCTCTCAACGCCTACTGTTTCCGCCAGGCCTGCTCTATCAGCGGTTTAAAATATTTTCTCTAGGAACAGGAATGTTCCTGATAAAGTCGACGAACTAACTAAAGCCTTGGAGTAAAAGTCTCTGTGCCTTGAAGGTACTTCTGCACGTTGAGCAAACCTTCCGATACCACTCGGGGTTCAGAATCGATTTGACCATTTGCGATTGGTTCAATTTTAAAAATATCTTGGTGGGTCACTAAACTACAGTAACACAAGACTGTGTTTTCAAAACTATATACTTTTAGAGGTATGGTTGATGAAGAACATAAATAAGTAAAATGTTTTATATTAATGCCAACGTTTCGGCCAGAATTTCAAGCCTTCATCAGAACTGCATGGAATAGATCTAAGTCACTAACTTTTGTTGTCCATTGAACTCACCTCAAATTATATTCTCCTCATATGTATTATCCACGGTCAACAATCTACTTTCCATTATATAATGTTTTATTTAATCCCACCTTAATTCAGAAATTTTAATTCATTTAAGAATAGAAAAAAATGAAATTAAAGTAGCCTTTCAAATGAAACATTATTATAACAACATAACATAATACAATTTTAAATAAATATATTTGTGAAATAACATTAATATTTAACTGGAGAAGTTGAGTCTTATGCACTGCAAACATTATATTTTATTTATTAAACTAAAAATTAACCTAAATACCTAAGCTTGTAATATGTCGTATTTGAAGTGATTTTTAATACCAAAAGGTTTGCAAAAAATATATTCATAATTAACTAGAAAGTAATGAATATGACTTGAACTATTGACATTGCTAAACAAATTGGAGGAAAAACTTAATTCTTTATCACCTAATATTTATCAAAATAGTGTGAATATATAAAACCTCCAAAACATAGATTATATTCGAAAATTGCAAGTATTATCTTGGCAAAGCTTTTGCACAACAGAATGGCAGAGTAAACTCCACATGATGAAATGGTAGCCGAATGATACAAATATTCTCGGGAGTATATTTACAATTTAGGTATGTAGATATATTACAATTAAATGTGTTATTTTTAAGTATTATTAAGGATATTCATGATCTTAAGTTTTACATGTTAAGGTGAGTTAAGCGGAGAAATATGTCCTTCTTTTAACATAAAAAGATAAAATTTATCTTTGTAGGAGTATTAGTTTTCATGACATTTGCTAATTGATTTATGGTTGTTCGGACAAATGTTTAGGTGCAAAATTTATATTCTTATGCAAATATTATAAAACTACTACCCCTACAAAGATACGTGTCATGAATTATTTAATAGTGAAATTAACTAGCTTTAGTGCTGGCAGACATCTGTACGTCGTAAGGTCTCTGAAATGTATTTATTCATAAATTAAACTTATTGTCCCAACAACTATAAATCAATTTATTTTAGCAAATATCATAAAAACTATTACTCATATGAAGATAAACGTAATTAACTACTTTATATTCAATTAAACTAGCTTTAAATTGAGTGTTAATATACATCTGTACTTGTTGTTGTTGTCTGGGGCTTAAGGGCGTAAAACCCTGAGGTCAACATCTGTACTTTTAATGGTTTTTGAGATATAGATATTTCAAAATAAATTCACTAAATACTAATCTTTCAGTGCATTTTTAAGAAATGTTGTTTTTTAAAAAGATATATCTCAAGAACTGTTGAACGTAAATAGCTCTATTAGGTCTAAAATTGTATTATTAGATATGTTCTCTTAGGTTATCTAGTGTTGTTTGTAGTTTTTAAAGATATAGAGCTCCGAATGAAAAATTAATTTTTTTTTAATGTTTTGAAACTGGCGCCATTTTTTATTCCCCCTACATATACTTGGCAAACTCATCAATTTTAACTAGTAATAATACATAGTTTTCATTAAAGTAATAAAAAACCGGCTCTTATACTATATATTTCTCCTAATTCCTTTCTAACCATGTTGTATCTACCATTTGAATTTTAAGCCCGAAGATAAATAGCAAATGATTATTTTCTTTATGACTGTTTTGGTTGTTTAATTTGTAAGTCTAAGGAGGCTAATTAGATGACAATAGGTATTGATACTGTGAAACTCACAAAATATTTCTCTGACTAACTTGTTAATCTCTTTACCTGCCCTGGATGGAATATAGGATCACTGGACGGCTAAGCTTGGGGTTTAGTCGACGGCCCAACTCCACTACCGAGACTTGGTGAAACAATATGCAATACATCACTGGCCGTCACCCGTCTGTGCACCTGTCAATGGTTTGTCAACGCGGCTAATAGGCTCAAAAATCTCATGGCATCCATAAATAATCAAATTAATAAATATACTAAAGTTGAGAATTGGTCATATAATTACTTAATTATAAAATTATTTTTGGAACATTTTTTATTGCATAGGCTTCACCCTATTAGTTGCTTTAATTACTAGCTGATACTGGTTTCATCCTCTCTGAATTTAGAGTAAACATGTTTGTTTCATCAACAATATCAGTCACGATCAAGTTCATTTTATGTGGTTGAACTTTGACAATTTTTTGAACAGGATTGTTAACTCCATGTTTAATTATTAATTTGTTAATATTATTTACTTAGTATAATTATTTAATTTAGTAATAAATATTTTTATTTTTATTATTCTCTTTAGAATTTTTATTTATTTGAAAAGAAATATATGTATTTTATATTTGTATTACCTCTTCTCCTACAGTATCTTTTATGAACACTCCATTAAAGCCTGTTGAACAGATCAGATACTTAGAACTCCATCTTGACAAGAGACTTACTTGGAATCCACACACAAGACTGAAACGACAAGAAACTGCTCGTGGATTCCGATTGCTACAACACTTACTTGACAAACGCTCTAAACTTCCCATTCACTACAAAAAAATAGTATACACTACGATAATCAGACCAATTTGGACATATGGAATTGAGCTCTGGGGCTCTACCAAGCCATCAAATTCCTCCCGCATCCAATCCTTACAATCCAAAATCCAACGTAAAATCCTTGACAAACGGTCCAAACTGCCAATCCATTACAAAAGACTGATGTACATGACTATTATAAGGCCTATTTGGACGTACGGAGTTGAGCTTTGGGGCTCCTCTAAACCATCAAATTCCTCCCGAATCCAATCCTAAATATAAGTTTTGTAATTAATATACAATATTATGATTAATAGAAATTTATAATTAAATTTTATTTTGATTAATAAATTTTATTAAATTAATTCAAATTAATAGTAATGTTATACATAAAGGATTATGTACGAGAAAATAAATGGATCTTTATTATTAATCTAATTATATTTTTGAAATATTTTCGTGCATACTTAAATGCATAAATCTGTTTACATATATTGCTTCAGTGATTTTATGGAATTTAGTGTACATGCCATCATTTTTCTTTAATAATATTAATTTTTCTAACCTTATTTTTACTTTATCAATTATAATTTTCTTTAAGATTATATCCAGCTTCTATTACTTTTTCATTGAAAAATTATTATAGAATTTCCAGAAATTAAAAGAAATTGATATCTGTGATATCTATAAATTAGTTAAGTAATGATAAAGATTATTCTTGGGCAAAAATTATACAAACATGCCCCAATACAATCATTAATTTATTATAAAGTAATATGACTGTATAACTATTGATTTTTACTCATGTTAACTAATTAGATTAAACTATAACATGATTTATATGGAGATAAATAACAAATTTATCGATAGTTTAATTTTTACCGGTTCGGACATGAATTTTAGCTCAGCCGTCCAGAAGACGGAGTAAAAAGTTGCATATCAGATATACATAGTGGTCAAACTGAAATTATGATTTAAATGTTTCAAAGAATAGAATTTTTTATAGAAGTATGTCGACTAACATTTTGATATGCTATTGATATGAGAAGATATGGTCATCTAAATAAATATATTGACTTACAATTAATAATGAAACTGCGATGGGATTGTTTTAAGTTTGCGTATGAGGCTATGCTGGGCTACTCCCTCCCCATAAAACGTCCATAAATATAAAAATATTATTGAATAATTAAACATATAAATATTATTGTTAATATGATGATGGAGGCCCACCCATGAGAGCAAAGGGCGTACTCTGGTGGTCATCCATCAAACTAATTCTGAAAATACCATGTTATATTAATAAATATAGCTCCATAATACAAATCTAGGCAGCAGTTAAATCTTCCTCTCTGTTAGCTTACTAACAGTTAGTTGTCGAATTAAGCCTTTGTTTGAATAATTGTAAAATCCATAAGCCCTTTAGATATTATATGAAGAGACAGAGGAATATTTTGCTTCCTGATGTATTATATAATGTGAAAAGAATTTTGCTGCATAGAACTTCATTCTTGAAATAAAAAATTATATATTATATATAATTTTTTCAACTACTGGTATTTATAGCTTAAATAAATTAATTGTTATCGAGGCTAAGGCTCAAAACTCTTTATTAATTCTTTAACTGTCCAATGTTTCGGCCATTTCAGCCATCCTCAACGACAATCTAACATTTAACAGCTTTTATTATGCAATAATTTTTTAACAACTATTTTCCCAGATGATAAATAACAGTTAAATCACCCTTTGAAACAATAAATTAATAGGAAATCGTATAAATTTATTGATAAGCTTGCCTTAGCTTATCTCTAGTTATCTATTTTATCAGAATTTTACTTTTTAAAATTTGTAATTATAGATTGAATAAAGCCTTAGGTCAGGCTTATGTTTGATTTATTTCAAAATGTATTTTGGATAAATTTTTATTTCTTTTATTATTAAAATTCATATCAAAGTTAATCAAAGAAACTTACCCATATTATTCATAAATTAATTTTGCTTAAAATCTCAGGATAGTGTTGGTTCAAATTTATTTTGTTGGTTTTAAAACTCACGGAATAATTGATGTTCTTTGATATATAAATAGAGTCAACAAATTGAATTTTTAGTATTAAATCAATTTATAAATGTTATATTTA
>NW_027108991.1:456832-469233 GCF_000696795.3 Halyomorpha halys
TGTATTTCATATTAATGGAAATTTAGTTCCATAAGACCTAACCCGGGGGAGGGAGTTAAATTTACTATATTCTTATATTTTCCTAGTATTTAATCTGTTTTGTTCATACTTTTGTCTACCTTCCCTTAAACATTTTGTGTTGTTATTGCCGGTTGTTGACGTTACTTCCTCTTTCACCTCCCCATATGTACTCAATTTAGTTTTGCTCTGGCCTCCTCGCAGCAGTATGACAGAGTTTCTCTCACCAGTACACTTCTAACGGAACATCCTTACGAAGGTCTTAGATCTTTAACGAAATCTGGATTCTTCAGCCTCTGATGGAAGAGCTACAATTTACAATTTCAATTTCAAATTGTATTGAAAGTAATCGTAAAGATTTTAGTCATCTTCGCATCAAATTATACAAAAAAAAAATACAAATCATCTACCATGAGATAAATGCTCATGAGACACCTGTTGGGGAAACACAATGTAGGAGACTCCTGCCAGGTTAATAAAAACTTTGTTTACTCAATTTGTGCAATTGAAACGCGATAGCTGGCCTAGTCATAACACCGAAGGTCCTGGATGGACCGACATGGAGCCGGGGAAACATAACAAGCGATATTAACATTGTGGTTGGAATATGAAGGAAAAGTGATGATTGATCAATATTTATTCAAGGAAAACGTTCGTTAGTAGTAAATCTCATCATAATACTTCAAGAAATTATGATTGATTCTTATTTAAAACATTATGCCTTGTATACAATCTTATGACACATATAATACAAGAGCCCAAGAGGAGAAAAAAGTCAGATGGTTCCCCCCAATTTTTTATTACTTTAACGAAAAATACGTTTGATTACTAGCCAAAATTGATGAGTCAAGTAGGGTGAGGGGAATTAGAAATAATGGATGTTTCAAAATTTTAAAATTCCCTTTTTTTATTCGGAGCTATTAATTGTTAAAGCCACCTACAACTCTAGGAAACATGATACAATATCATTTAAAATTGAGTAAAATATGAGCCTTAACAGAGCTTTTATACAATTTATTTAAAAGCAACACTCCATAAAAAATATACTGAAAATAGTTAGATTTATAGTTTTTCATAAACTAAAAGTATCGTTTGAACAACAAGAAATCATCATTTATTATCACTATTTATCATAATTTATTTTGGCAAATATCATCAAAACTACTACTCCTAATTTGATAATCGTCATAAGCTACTTGATAGCACATTAAACTAGCTTTAACTTGACTGCTAATAGACATCTGCACGTCTTATGATAGCTGAGATATAGATTTCCCTACAAATGTTTCAGTATATTTTTTATGGAGTGTTGCTTTTAAAAAAATTGTATAAAAGCTCTGTTAAGGCTCACAGTTTAGTAAATTTACTCAATTTTAAATGATATTGTATCATGTTTCATAGAGTTGTAGGTGGCTGGCGAATGAAAAATTAGTATTTCAAAATTTTGAAACAGCTATTATTTCTAATTCCCCTCACCCTACTTGACAGACTCATCAATTATGATTAGTAATTAAATGTATTTTCCTTAAAGTAATGCAAAATTGGGGTGAAACATCTGACTTTTTTTTCTCCTTGGGCTCTTGTATTTTATGTATCATAAGATTGTATACAAGGAATAATGTTTTAAATAATTATCAATCATAATTTTTTTTTAAGTATTCTGATGAAATTTACCACTAACGAACGTTTTCCCTGAATAAATATTGATTCATACCCCACTACAAATGTTCCTGAGATAAAGATTTTCCACAATGTATGAAGTAACTACTTATTTTTCACTGTACATTTCATGAAATGTTGCTTTTTAAAATACTGTATCTCGGGAACTATTGAACGTAAAAAACATTATTATGGCTCATATTCTTGCATATTTACTCTACTTTAAATTATGTTCAATTATGTTTTGTAGTGATGTAGGTAACTTTAACAATAATAGCTCCAAATGAAAAATTAATTTTTTAAATATTTAAAACAGCCTCCCCTAACTATACTTGGCAGACTCATAAAGTAAAATTATATAAATATTGAGAAAGTATTTAAAGATTGGTGTGAAATGACTGAATTTATTCCACCAGGCTCTTGTACTAATAGGTATGTAGGGATGCCACTGGCATCCATATGTAATTAATTGACTTAATGGATTATGGATGTTATCATTCAATAACTGGACAATTCCTCTGTCGAAAACAAAAACTGTCGATATTTTCAAATAAAAGGGAAACTATTGTGACAATACGAAGATCTTTCAGAGGAACTGTAAGTGGCGATAAAAGGTTTCTAATAAGCATTTAACAAAAAAAAAGGGGGATAAAGCTTAGGCGTAAAGTCACTAAATGGGTATTTTAAAATCGGCTTATTGTAGGTCTTGGTAATGGGGTTCATTGTCTTAATGGCTGAGATTCCGCCCATTGTGTTCCTGCTCATCAACCATCGTTATGTCGTCAGCGCTTCTTTACCTCCAATCTTGTCCGCATTAGCTCCTTCGCACCGTAGTTCTGGCTCCAGATAATTGTAGCAATATTTTTAGGGAGATCCGCCTACTGTATTATCTTTTGAATTTGTTTTATCCTTGTTTATTAGAGGATTCGTAATTAAAATTAATCATTCACCAGGTTCTTATAAGGATTTTTCTGGTTGGTTTTATTTCAGATAGAGGTTCAAATATAAGTGAAAACAATTCCCTAAGTAATTTAATATTTTTTTAAAATTTATTTCTTGATATTTAAAACTGTATTCAAATATATACAACTTTTTTTTTATTAGCTCCTTTGTTGTAAATATATATAACAAAATTAATATACACCTAAGTATATAAACATATAACTGGTACCCTCCCTTTGCTACATAGCATTATAAGGGGTTTGGGCTGGGTCCGTTGAAGGCGGGGGCTACAATATTGGCCGGGCTACCGGTGAAGGATTCCCTTATATTAATTTTAGTGTTATGATCTGCAAACTCTGCAGCTTTTTCAGCGTGGTTTTGAAGAGGTGTCACAGAGCGGGGCACCGTAGAGCAGAGTCGAGCGGATGATTGCTTTATAAATCTTCAATTTGAGTCGAAGTGAGGTCTGCTGTGAAGTGAGCAGGTGGTAGAGTCTGTAGGACTTCAACCGGGCCAGTTTGAGTCTCTTCCCGACGTAACTGGAGTAGGTAAGATGCCTGTCAAGTGTCACGCCGAGGTAGAAGATATATTTCAAGATCCTTCGGCTTTCGCCGTCCACTATGAACCGCTGGGGGAGTTTGCTTTTCTTGCCCTTCTGCAAGGACATGACTAAGGCATCCGTCTTCGCAGGGTTCACCCTGATGCCGTCCCTTTTAGTGCAGTTACGATGGTAGCAGATGCATTTTCGGCATGTTCTAGTTATACAGTTCCTTGAATATATACAAGTAAATTTGATATATTTATACAATGGCATGATAAAGACATGTTGAGAATCTAACTATTGATAGATCTCCAGAGTAGGCTAGAAAATTGTGGGGATGATTTGGAAGTTTATCTTGAAAGGATTGGTATCTGGTTCTGGCCAAATTGGCTACATGTGGAATATGGAAGATGGATGACTTCATTTGTGACAAAGTAACGAGCATTAAGGATTTCGGATTGTAAAGTTTGAATACGAGAGGAATTCAATTAGTGGAACCCCAAAGCTCAACTTTGTCCCACTAGGCCCTATTATAGTCAAATAAATGAGTATTTTCTAATTCGTTGAAAGCTTAGACCATTTGTCTAGTGACATTTAAATAAATTAATTTTTAATATTATTATCGAACTAGTCTCAGCTGGATCTAATCTTGGAGGAAGAAGTGTAATGTAACGGAGTAAGCTAGCAAAAAGTGAATCCGAAAAGAATATGTGCCCTCCGTTGGAAAACAAAAATTTTTAGAAAAAAAAAAGGGGGGAAAATATTACGTGACCGAGGGTTCTTGCCCATTTATTGTATTATTAAATGCCGGCTTCGCTCTGCATGTTTCAATGCATGTCAAGCTGCAGAGCCCGAAGTTCTTCCCTCGGCGAGGACGTCTACCAAGGGGACAGTGCTTTGTCACCTTCCAGGTCTTGTTAGAGCGGTGATTTCTCTGAAGAAGGGTTGGCTCAGGCCTTCAGCCCATCAAAAAATTTGATGTGCCTTCGGCCTATATACTCCAGCACAGAGGGAAGCCTGAGTTCCTGGTGAATGGTGGTGTTATTGGCCCTCTGTAGAGTTGTTCCACGGACGATTCGCCGGAGGACGGAATTCTGATAGCTCTGCAGCTTTTCAAGCGTGGTTTGGTAGAGGTGACGCAGCAGAGGTGCACCATAGAGCAGAGTCGGGCGGATTATAGCCTTGTAGATTTGCAGCTCCAGCCTTAGTGAGAGCTGCGGGGATTTCAGGAGATGGTAGAGCCTGTAGCTCTTCTGGCTGGCCAGCTTAAGTCTCTCCCGAACGTGACTGGAGAAGGTGAGGTGCCTATCCAGTGTGACACCCAGGTAGAGAATGGAGTTGGAGATTCGCTGGTCGACTTCATCCACTTTGAAGGTGGTAGGCAGTGGCTTCTTTCCTTTTTGGAACGACATCACGATGGCGTCCGTTTTGAGCCCACTCTCCGTGGAAGTCTTACAAACAGACACTTATAGCGAGTAACACTAAAATTAATATAAGGGAATCCTTCACCGATAGCCCACCCCACTAAACCCCCTTTTTTCGAACCCTTCCTGAAAAAAAAATAATAACCTTATTAATACATACATACTTACATAATACATGAAATGGAATATGTATATCAGTGAATCATCTCTCTTGGATTTGGCGAGCATCATTGGTAGAATGCAAGCCTGTCACAAACCCGGATTTAGCGACGGTCTTACATCACCTTTGAAACATTGATTTAAAACAGGAAAACTAAAAACTAGATCAAATTAATTTTTTTTTCATTTGGTTCTAGAGACCTTGTAGATCATTGACCGCCCGAAACAGTCTTCTCTACGCCTCCCTGTAACCGGGCATAGCATACCATTACTTTATTCAATAGAAATATAGTAATACGAAATATAGATTTCCTGATTAATGAAGAGATTATTATTTTGAAATCATCAAGGAATAATTTCAACTTAAAGTAAGGCGGTATGTGAAAGTTGCACGTTGAGTGCACTGCATCTGAATTTTATTTATTGATTCATGTTAATTATATTCCTGTTATTTTAAATTAAAAAATAACAGTTATTAAAAAATGATTAAACATAAGTGATAATTCTTATGCTAAAATACATAATAACAGCTATAGTTTAATTATTATTATTATTAATGGAAAAATTAATATTAATGGAGCCGTTAGAGTTTACTCAAGAAATTTCCAATTGAGTACTGTAGTAGATAAGAATTGTTCCAAATGATTAATGGACTGTTTTATACAAATAAAAATATTCAAAAACATTTTTGAACAAGAACAAAATATAACACGTCATTGGTGCCTTTTTCCCCTGACAATAATAATTATATTGACATTTTAATTTTCATTCATATTTTTGAATTATTGTAGATAAAGAAATTTTTGGAAAAAAAAATTTGAAGGCTAAATACAAATATTTAAAAAATACCAGATTTATTTATAAAGGACCCTGACAAAACCTTTCACTTTCATAACTTGAAGCGTTATTTTTTTCAGTATAAAAGTCTTCACCATAGCGTTTTATCTGTCAAAATAAAATGTTATTTTAACAATTTAGTTGTTTGCTTAAAAAGAAAAAAAAAAAGAAATGGAAAAATGGGATACGGGAAACAACAAACCCGTTTCTGTATATTCAGAGGGTAGTGGATTTATTTATGTCGTGTTTGTGATTTGAACCTTATAAATTAACTATCAACTGTCACTAAAAAAAATAAAATTAGAATAATAAATAAAATAAATACAATAACAATAAGGTAGAAGCAAATAAATTGCTTTTATTAAATTAAATTCATCTAACTTCTGTAACTTTGTACTGTAGCAATTTTTATAGATTGTTTTAAATATTTTAACATAACATAACATTACATATTTACTCTCCCATTGTTTTTTTAAATGCATAATGTGTACAAAATATTATTATGTTTATTCAGGTGTTGTCTGATATCTTTTAAATACATTTCATTTATCGTGTTTACTTGACAATTATCACCAAAAACTTTAGTTGTTCCAAAAGAAGTGAAGAAACTTATTCATGGAATGTTTACAACCAATTCATCTATTTCTTTCTAAATAATATTTTTATTATATCTTCATTCTACCAAAATATTTCTAAATTTTAAAACTGACATTTACAGTATATATCTTGTTTTGTAAGATTTATCTTTGGGTTCCCTAGGCAATCTCAAGTCTCCCGCTGGTATTCCGAGTTGAAGTGGCTCTATCCAACCTCCCGAAGGCAATACCTCCTTGGTGTTTTTCTATTCCAAGTTCGTAACATCAAAAAACCTACCTATATCCTAGATCTCCTCACTCTTCGTTCATTCATCCACTCATTAAACACCAGATCCCATCCGAATGATTTATATATGCCCTCCTATAGAACCTCCTTCTTTAGCAAATCCTTCGTCATATGTGCAACCTCCCTCTGGAATTCTCTTCCCATCTCCATTCGCCAGTCCTCATCCATTCTCTCCTTTAAACAACACCTATTCCTTCATTTATTGAATAACCAAACCTCCACATCTTTGTAATCAAATAAATAGGCAGTTATTGATTAACATTATAAACAGTAGTAAAGCCAATATACCAATGTAATTTCATTCTACTATCTGAAAATTAGTAAACGCTCGCCAGATAAAAATCTCACTATATGAAGCTTGTAATTATTCTTAGGGGACATATGTCCCAGAATAAAGTTATTTTTTCATTTCATTTTCATTTCATTTATATATCTCTATGTAGTACGGGATTGGACTGAGAAATTGAATTGCAGATTTTGTAGGATATAGGAGGGGGTTGAGTACTAATTAGTTGGAATAGAAAGGAAATACTGGCATCGGAAGGATGGATAGAGCCACTTCAGCTCGGTGTAATACAGGGTTATGTGCGTATCTCTGCTGATCCCGAAATAAATCGTACCATGCGATTCTTAAGACTTTTAGGTTTAGTTTCGAGAAATTTGACTACATTGTCTTTGAAACTTTGTTATGCCTTGTTTCTTAGAAGCAGAACTCTCTGCAATTTTAACCTGCCATCATAACATGGTCCAACAGGAGTCCTAACAGCTAAGACACAATGGGCCTACAAACCAACTGAGGAAAAGTTTCTTAGCTTAAATAATTCCGTGACTTGCTGTGTAAGTTTGTTAAGTTGAGCCTCGAAGATTGGAACGCAACAAGACAATAGGATATTCACATTAATGATATGTACCTTCATGAGAATGGTTTAAGAACAAATGAAATATAGACTTTGCCTGATTCACTCAATAGGTTTTGGATTTATGAAAATATAATTCTCACATTTAATGACGATTCTATGACACTCATTTAATCATTAATGGCAATAAATAGAGATTAAGAAATAAAATATTTACAATTCAGGAATTAGTTATTCAGAATCGAATATAAATTTTCCAAAAGATTATGTAAGGGAAAAACTGGGAAATATTGGTTTTTGGCAATAGGAAACTTTGAGTACAGTTAATATGGCTTCAATTAGGTTCTTGGAGTGTCTTGCACATGTGAAATTTGAATTCTCAATTTCAATGCATGCTTACATAAGTTGAAAATTTCTATTTTAAGTATAGATTAATTTTTTTTTGTCAGTCTAAAAATTAATTGTAATGTAGTTTCTGTTTCACTATGTTGAATGTTTAAGTCATAGTTATAAAAACTTTTTTTACGGTATTGAATCCGGCTGTGGGAGATAATAATTTTCTCTTTGCCTTTAGCCGTAAGTCAACCCTGTGGATTCTAGAGCCCTCCTGGGGTCCACCCAGCCTTATAAAGTGAGTAACCTTAATTGGGGAAAAATCTGGAGGTTGAGCCTTACTTGAAAAATCACCTCCTAGTTTAACAGTTGTTTTAAAAACAGCATTTCTTACAAAGTACTGAACCCAATGACTCTTCATGTGTTGAAGTGGTTCATATTATTATTATTATTAAGTTTTAGACTGAGTTTTCTGGTATAGTAATACGGAATGAACATAAAGTACATCAAGCAAATAATTATAGCATTACTTTTAAAAACAATTTATTTTCGAAAACTAAAAAAAATTTTATCTAGGTTTTCTGTTTTCTTTTCTCAATCATTTCATATTTTCTGACAAGAGAAATTATTGTTTGAAATACGTCATTTGAAGATTTCTGGAGAAAAAATTTCTTCATATGTTTTTCAATAAATCATACACTTGATCGAAAAATACTTTTTTCTTGAAATCTAGTTATACTTGTTCTATTGCCCTAATGTTATTGGAAAAGGAAATATTAATTCTGTTTTTCTAATCAATTTTATTTTCATATAAACTGGATTTAAGGTTTTTTATTTTAAGTAATCGTCTCATTATGAAACAGTAAAAAACAAATTAAATGTCTCTTGTTCACTTCTTAAGGCCTATTAGTATGCTCTAACGGCAATAGCTTACCTTAACAAGATTTTTTTTATTATATTTAAAGAACAATTTTTTTTTATGCTCAATAGTTAATAATAGTTTTCATGTTAAAAAAAATGATAAAACCATTGTAATTGATAACAATTATAAAAACATTTTAATAATATACTTTATTATTTTCATAGATTTGTGCAATATTCTTCAATAGGATAATATAATATTTGTCAAAATTGCCTAATAAAAAAAAATCTAGTCATAACATCTCAGTATTCATTAGAGGAAGAAGATAAAAAGATACGCGACAACAATAAACATGCAGGAATAGCTTCAATTCGTTTTTAGATTGCCAACCAGAAGTTAAAGTACCTTCCCTGACAGCTAGCTTAGCAACTTTGTCAGGAAATTTAATTAAAAATGGTTTTCTTTACCCGACAGACGTTAAGTTTCCCAGTTTGTTTTTCTTTGTGAATGTAATGAGATATTAAATGGAGTTTAGAGGACTAGTCAAAAAGGACACACTGCCACTGACAACAAATGATAACAATGGAGTATGCTTGTCTTTAATATATTTTCATGATTAAATGTCACTAACTTTATACGCAGCATTTCGGAACAGATCCGTAGTACAGCCAACTATTTATAACGATTCTCTCTTATTAAGTTGTTTTAATAAACCATATTAGCATTTATTTGGCAAATTGTGGGGGCCATTTCGACAAGTATCGTATATCTCATCTTAGGTTATTAAAATAGTTTTTTTTTATTTTAAAAAATTTAGGAAATATAATAAATATAGAAAACGAGGTGATAAAAAGGTATAAAGTTTATTAGAACTGAAAGTGGCAATAATTCGAGGTATGTTATGTAGTAAATCTCGATACTTTTTCTGAACATTGACATAGCTTACAAGAATCTGAGAAATAATGTAATCGTGAAAAATGTCACCGATCTAATTTTCTTTATATTCAGACTAATGTTCACTTGAAAGAGTAACGCCATATTTTAATGATAATTTTGATCTGGTATCGACGCTGTTAGTTCTCCAGATTAGGGTGTAAATTGATGAACCATAGATGTATGATAATATCGACTATAATTTAATGTAACTCCTGAGAAAAGGAAGATACCATTCACTTGTTGAGAACCTGTCACAACTATAGCTCTCGGGCATGTTGGTATTACGGGAAATGTGATGGCCGACAAAGCTGCTAGAGAAGCGCTAGTCCTCCCAGGTAGAACCTCCTGCAGCAATCTTAACTGCAAAGGAACTTGCTCACCCTTTAAAGAAATCTATTAATAAAAGATGGCAGGCAATGTGGGATTAAAGTCCACCCAGTAAGTTGAAACCTATAAAGAAAGACGTGAAGTTCTGGATTACGTCAACCCGAAGTAGAGTGAAGAAGTAGTGATCCCCGGAATAGGACATACCCGACTGACACACATCCACCTCATAACAGGAGAGGACCCTCCAAAATGTTCGAAATGTAATAGTAATCTGACCGTTAAACACATTTTTGAAGAATGTCATCGCTACACATCAACTCTGAACCAGTAGGGATACCAACAAATGTTCCAATGGCGTTGAGAAACGACGAATCCGTAATAGAAAGAGTCATTAAATTCATCCATCAGACTAACTTAATAACCAGACTATAATTATTATAATTATCTATTTATCTTACCTTATTTTTTAATTTAGAACAGTTACTTATCTGCTATTCATCATCCTTTCCACTATCGTTACGATTATTAAACAAATTATAATTGCCTAGCTAGATAATATTTCAAATCTCACGGAAATGAGTCCCACTGGTGCGGATCAGTACACCATACCAAAGCTATGACCAAAGCCAACAATCAACGGGCATTGATGACCAGGCTGTTAAACGGCCTTTCAAAACTAACAAACAACAACAACTATAGTGAAATTAATCATGAGAAGATGGTTGTCCGTGGATAATATATATGAGGAGAAGATGATGGGTGGTGCGGTCATAGAATGAAACAAATACGTTAAAAAAAACTTCTTTAATTGTTTAGAAATTCTGGCTGAATGGATGAGTAAGTTTTTTGAAATTTATTTGTGTTATTCTCTAACCGCACCCCAACAGTCTACTCCTCACATATTGTGAAATTAGAATAAAATATTTTTGGTAGTAGACATTCTTTGAATAACATAACAATTCTTTGTTTATTAAAATGCTGGTGAGCTCTTAGCAACTACGTAGGAGGGGCTACACTGGAAACTGGTCAGTTGTTAACATGTAAAGGATACTATACCACAGTTTCTTGTGTATGTTTTATTTCTTTTAACATAAATATCGTATTGTTGAATTTATAAAGCATATATATATATTTTTTTTTTTAAAGTTTAGTTATTTCTGAAATTTAGCTAAAATTGCATACAGGCTTCGACAGGCGGATATTTTATTCATTGTTTATATTTTCTTAATTATTTAAATAGAGTCATTATTTTTTTAAATGAACACATTTCATTCATCCATAAACAAAAATAAAAATGAATTATTAGTTTTATTTTTGTTACTTTCACTGGTTACTTATTTTATCTATATTACTTTTACGAGTGGCATAGATTTTCGTGATGAAAAAGACTTCTGCTTTAATGGCACGAAAAAAAAAGAAAGTTGGAAGCTACATCGAGCTTACTTAATTATTTGCCTAAGCATTGCTCATTGAGATTTACCTTCTGCCATTTTCATACCAATTCCCAAGTTCTGGGTGCTATCTCTACTATTGTCAAACTATTTGGTTTTTGGTCTACTTTGCCCCTTCTGGGTCATCATCAAGGTATCCCAGTCTACCTTTTGACCTTTCCTCCTCCCCTCCCCCCTGCCCCTAGTTTCTTCAGTTTATTAATTTTTTCATTGTTAGTTTCAACTTTATTACAGCTTCATGTGATCCATCCTTCCGATGTTATTGTTGATTTTCTAACTTTATCTAATTCTTCAACCTCGTAACTAACTCTGGAATTTCAAATAGGGTGTATTAGTTTTTTTTTATGGATTACTCCAGTAATTATTTAAAGGCGGATTTATTACCTTCAAATACAGTTAATTCTAAAAAGCAGGAACATGTTTTTACGGTATTTAACGTTCAGGAGTTTTTCATAATAATTGTCATCTTTATCCCTACCTTTTTATTCCCTTTTGACAGTCAGAGAATTATGATGGATACTTATGAAAAATTGAATTATGAAATGTTTTTTTTCTTTTGGTTTATTCGATTTTCTGCACGTTAAGAAATGAATCATCAAGCATTACAAAAATGGTTTGCTGTTATTAGCCAGTTACGCCTTCAGGATCTATAATGTGCCCTCGATATGAAACCGTCTTAAAATCTCCTTTTTCCTGTTAGAATGCGGATCTTCCCATAAAAAATTCCAAACTTAATTGGCGTTTGATACGTATAGGAGTAGTGCCTTTAAACTGAAAAAAAACTCTCAAATGATGAATATCACTAATATGATTCAGCCAAAATAAAATCAAATTTAAGAAAATTTGGGTTAAAATAATAACAAATGAGACAGCACTTTGTTTCCTGCCACTAATATTGTTCTCATCGCATCATTTTATCCTCTTTATTCGTTGATAAGATGTAAATGAATTAATTTATTTTATATAATTAATTGTATTTACTTGAAAAAAAAGTTAGAAATATTTTGGTAGACTGAAGATACAAATAGTTTATTTGAAAAATACATGAATTGGATGTAACATTTTCAATTCTTTTTTTTTTTTTTTATTATTTATTTATTGTAATTTACAACTGTACAAAATAATACAACAGGTAAATATGTAGTATGTTTCATATACACTTGAAAATCTTGG
>NW_027108991.1:469763-486448 GCF_000696795.3 Halyomorpha halys
AGCAGTTTCTTGTCGTTTCAGTCTTGTGTGTGGATTCCAAGTAAGTCTCTTGTCAAGATGGAGTCCTAAGTATCGAATCTGTTCAACAGATGTTATTTTCAATTCTAAAAGGAAAAATATTGCTAATTGCTGTATAAGTCAAAGAGTTCACAGCGCGAAGGAGAGAAATTTGTTATCTGTATATTTTTTTGTATATTAATTTCAAGATAATATTATATAGCCATAGATACTATTGTAAATAAAAAAAAGTTTATTGATAGAATAAAAAAAATAGCACAAACATAATAAACAGTAAAAAAAGACTTTGATCGGAGTTGTTAACGAATTGAATGTGAAACAGTTTTTCAGTTTATTTGTTAACGCGTTAAGAAAAAAGTTCATTTTCAAATAATGAATGTAATTAAAAGATGTTTTATTAATTAGGAAACTTTAAACAGTTAGTAACTTAAATAAAGGCTGCGAGTGAATAATTTTAGTGAGCTTTTGACTTGGAAAGGCAGGACTTACAGAAATAATTGTTTATATTTTTCTTTTACTCTTAAATACATACTAAGTAAAAATCGAAAAACCTGGAATGATAATTATTATAAATACATATTGAAAAGATTTAATTTTTTTTTTTTTAATAATTTATTTATTGATATTTGTAACTGTATACATATATACACATTAAGTAAATTTCCTGTAAGTTATATTATGACATGATACAAACATGTGGAGAATCTACCCACTGATAGAACTCCAATAACATTTCTAGAGGAGAAGATCTCTAGGCCATCTTCTTTTCAGACGCCTAGCAGGATTATTAGGTAGTGAAGGAGAAGCCAGGTTAGAAACAAGTGGATTTAGGTGGTTGAGAAGTTTATTATGGAAGGATTGGTATTTGGTTCTGGCCAAATCGGCAACATAGGGGACATTGAGGTCCTGATGGATGATTTGATTTGTGACAAAGTAAGGAGCATTAAGGATTTTGGACTGTAAGGATTGGATTCGAGAGGAATTAGATGGTCTAGTGGAGCCCCATAGCTCTACTTCTTATGTCCAAATAGGCCTTATAATAGTCATGTAGATCAGTCTTTTGTAATGGATTGGATGTTTGGACCGTTTGTCTAGTGAATGTTGTAATAGTCGATCGACGAGCAGTTTCCTGTCTTTTCAGTCTTGTATGAGGATTCCATGGCAGTCGTTTGTCCCGATTTAGCCATAAGTAACAGATCTGTACAACAGGAATAAGTGGAGTATTATTAAAAGATACTGTAGGGCAAGAGGAAGGTTTACGACGAAGGGTAAATGTGATTTGGTGGGATTTATTAGAATTTATTTTAATCCTCCAGTTTTGGCACCATTCTTGAAAAGATTTAAGAATTTTTATTATTATATTCTATAAAATGAGGCATTAACACTTCTTGTGTACCATGAACAGTATATTACCCACAATATACAATAATATAGTAGATCCTAAAATATCATCCTATTGTTAATATCAGCCTAAACAGAGACTGATTAGATTTCCTTAGATTGCTGATTGGAGAGGCTGATCCCAACTGAACTGGAATAACCCTACTCATCAGCGGGGTTAGCTTCTAGGCTATAGATCAGTTCTATTATCCACTTTTCGTAGCGATATATTAGCTTTACTCAGACTTATATACTAAAGTTTTTAATAAGTGATACTACAAAATAAAATTTAAAAACAAAATCATAATAACATTGAAAAACCTTTCTGGCAGTTCTAAAACTCTAAATAATTAGGTTATTAATTTAATTAAATAAAGAATTAGGTTTTTTTTCCGCCTATAACTCCTACATAGTGCATTCTAGCGAAACAGTTATTGTATAAAAATTAAACAGCTTTAAGTTCAGCGCTCGATGAGTACCATAATTTATTAATTCGTGTAAGTAGTATGTCATAATCCGTTGTAAACCAAAAAAAAAAAAAATTTCTAAAACTGAGGTATGTATTTTGCGGTAAATATTGGGTACTTTCTTACTTCTATGATTCCCAATAACTGATTTCAACCCACCAAATGACCATAGCTGCCTGTATTTTTTCTTAACTAACATAATTATTCATTATATTATTATTATAATTAATATATATGTGTGTGGTTAGTTATAGATATTATTTATTTAGATATTACTAGATCCTTATTTTTATCGTATTCTTGTATCATCTTTTTTTTTCATTAATATATTAATTCACTAAGTGTAAATTTGCAGCAATAATATTCACTTCAAAGTCCTTTCTATTATTTTTATTTAATTGTATTTTATATTAAAATTAATTATTATTTTTTTAACCAATAAACAAAATTTATTAAATAAACTACATGAAGGATTATTCGAATAAAACAATGTCGTCTCTTTTTTTATTTATTTATATAGAAAATTAAACCAAATATCTATATGGAAAAAATGAATAATTCAATTAACAAATAATAAAATAAAACGAAGTAAACAAATAAAAGAATAAATAAAAGACTAATTAAACAAATCAATCCAATTAAAAGAATAATTAAATAAAACATAACTTAAAGGACTTTGAAGTGAATGATAATGCTGTAAATTTACAATTTGTAAATTAATTATAACAATGAGAATAAAACAAGATGAAACAAGAATTCGATAAAAATAATGATCTAGTAATATATAAATAAATAATATCTATAATTAAGCATACTGATATATACCTAATTTTAAATTAATATAATGAATAATTATGTGGAGTTAAGAAAAAATACATTTGGTGAATCAAAATCAGTTATTGGGAATCATAGAAGTGAGAAAGTACACAGGCAGATATTTCTTTGTGGTTGATTTATTTATTAGTTTTTCTGGTAAGCGATTGGAGAGATATGGTAACATATAGTTTGAAGTACGTTTACCAAATATATTTTTATAGGGTGGTTCGATAAATAATGGAACCAATCATAACCAAATTTTAACGATATCTTTTAGTTAAGAAACCCGAAGCAAGAAATTATATATCTGCAAATGATTTTAAAAATTAGTTTACATCACACTTAACATAAATTTATATTCTGTAAGTTTATAAACTTTCAAATTAGACATATTTTTAAATAAACAAATCTTTAAAAAATGCCTCATTTGGAAGCTTATAAATTGTAGTAGCCTCTACAAAACCCTGATAGTCAAAATAGCAAATAATAAATTTCACTTATGTCTATCATTGTTATGTGTTTTTTTTTGGCACCGATCGATAGACGTCATCTGATTGAACCATATTTGATGTTTTTTTTTTAATCCGATAATCATACAGAACTTTGGTTCTTACCAAAATGTTTCGTAATACATACGAATTGGTACAAAATAAAATAAAAATAAATAAGAGATGCATATAGTATAGGAAACAGCAGCGTCTTTCTGCATTTTGTCAAGAATGAATGATAAATGCATTCATATATTTTAAACATCTCTGCCGCATTATGTCAGTTGAAATCTTACAATCACATCTTGATTTTAGAATGATTCTTATTTTTAAAAAATTTTCTCGGCCAACCTGTCCCACTCAAACACAATTTAGCTACGGTCCTAAATCGCATTTGAAAAATGTATTTTAAGCGGAAAGAGGATACTTAAGTCAGTTAAGCCTCTCAGATTCCGTAAGTAATTACCCATTCAATATAGGAATTATCGGAAGAGAATTTCTTTTTTTTTAAAAATACTTTTTTATTTATTGATAGATATTACAATCTTCCACACAGTTCTGGGCAATAGGTAATTGTGATGAATGATCTCATACATACTAAAATAAAATAAATAAATGAATAAAAAAAAAAAAAAGCTCTTAAAATATATACAAACAGAAGAATGAACATAATCAAACTATCTGTATAAAAAATAAAATAACAATGATAAAATAATATAGTCTCTATTTACACATTTACACTCTAATATACAATATTTACACAATCGACCTGAGGATCCCTGAGCCTACTCTATCCCCTACGTGTGAGAGGTAGAGCTGAGCTCATAAGATCCCAGCGCATGCCTCTCGCCCCTTATATGGAATTTTGAGAATTAGGTTGGTATGAGGTCAAGGACAAAAAGGGATACGTAGGTTTTTTATATTAATTTATACACGGTCATGGTGTAGTGTTCTGTTGGAAACGTAATAGGGTGCATTAACTATGGTTCTAAGGATTTTGGATGGAAAGGATTGGATACGTTTGATGTTCGAAGGTTTAGCTGTTCCCCAAAGTTCAATTCCGTAGGTCCAGATAGGTCGGAGTATAGTCTTATAAATTAGAATTTTGTTTTCTAGTGAGAGATGAGAGGTCCGGCTGAGCAGTCAGTATAGTTGGCTGAATCGTCTGTTGAGTTCTTGTCTTTTAAGTAAGTCTAGTATGTTGGTTCCAGGTGAGTCTTTTGTATAAAAAAAATCCGAGGTATCGCACTGTCGGGTCTGGATAGAGGAATATTATTAATAGTAACAGGTGGACAGAAGCTGCGGCGGAGAGTGTAAGTCACATAGGTGCATTTCGATTCATTGACTTTAATCCGCTATTGGTTGCACCACTGCTCAATTCGCGTGAGAGAAGAGAAGTTAAGATAACTTAATCAATATTAATGTAGACAAGAAATAGCACAACTCACATCAACAGGGTATACAAGTTCTCCAATACCGATTGACAAAGATTATGCATGAGCTGAGCCACGAACTTAATGTTCCAATATTTTCCCCTCACAATTATTAAATTTCCAATTTTATTAATTATTGCATTTTTATTTGTATGTGATTTTTCTTATTGGTCTAAAAAATAAATAGATATATTATAGCATAAATTATTGCTTTTATTATTCTTTTTTTTTTAATATAATCAACTTATTATATTAACTTTTTTTAAAATTCAACTCCCACCTGACTGCTAAGTATATTAAACTTGAGGGGCCTTTCAGGGTTGAGAAGGCCTTCACCAATTGAGTGCAAGCGGGCTGATCCATATTCAGTGGCTCGATGTGAGGACATCCCTGATCTTGTATTCAAGCTCCCGTACTGCCCCTTATTAGCTAGCTCACACTTGCAACAAGATTTATCAAAGATTATATTGGCATATGTAACGGGTTCCTGAGTATACGATAGTGAGAACTGTGATTCTACGATGTCTAAAAAAGAAATCTCATAAGGCTTTTATGGTACAATTACACAATGATATAAATTTTTTAAAGTAATTAATTGAAATTAATTTAGGCTGGTTTTGCTATTTTAATTGTTATATCCTGTACCAGGATAGTTAGTCCTTTTACTGAATAACGGATGTTTTTCAAACGTACAATAATTGCCAAACAATGCGTGACTCGGTGAAAATAAGATGGCCACGGTACCTTCTAATTTAAATTATTGTTTGAAGTATCACCAATGGGTGGTTCCTTCCCAAGATTTTCAAGTGTGTATGAAAAATACTACATATTTACCTATTGTATTATTTTGTACAGTTGTAAATTAAATAATTTAATAAATTAAATAAATAATTTTTAAAAAAATTTAATTTTTATCCATTTTAGTCTCAACACATTTTATTTTTCTTACAAGTCCGACGTTTCGGCCAATACGGTTATCCTCAGGGACAATCTTAATACAATTTTAGAACTAAATGATTTAAGAACTCAACTCCATGCAGGCTATTCTGCCCAGGTCAAAACAATTTCTAATTAGTCAATTTTCACATTAAAAACAAAAATTAAAATTCATTTATCACAGTCACTATTTGTAAAAACTTGTGTTATATTTTTATTTATATTTTCAAAAAAAAAGTGATAAACGTCGGACCTGTAAGAAAAATAAAATGTGTTGAGACTAAAATTGATAAAAATTAAATTGTTTATTTAAACAAAATTAACCAGTCTCAAGAAAGTGTTTAAGATTATAAATTAATAAATTATTAAATCATTTTTCTAAGTAAACAATAGCTATTGGAAGAGGGGCGAAAACCTATTCGCCTATTTAACCTGGTCGTTGGTAAAGAAGAGTCGCTGAACTTACTTCTAATGTGTTTAATACTGGATGCGTGAAGCGCTCCATACAGGGTAATTTTCTTTAATAAATATAATGGGAATAACAAATGAAAACTATATTTAAAATTAAGAGGAATAAATGAAGTATACTGAAGGCTATAATGCGAATGCACACTGCCTTCATACGGTGCGATGTTGCCCTTCCAGCGCATACTTCCACTCTCCCCTCTGCGATAACACTATGTTGTCCTGCGATAATAGTCTGTGGCAGTAAACATGTATTGTAATGTTAACACCGAGACCAGCGATCATGCACCATCTAGTTTTAAGCGTAAATGCAATGTCTTTCTTATTACTTAAACAATTTTTTTTTATTTATTTATTTAATGTAATTTACAACTGTACAAAATAATACAATAAGTAAATATGTTGTATGTTTCACATAAACTTGAAAATCTTGGGCAGAAACCACCCATCGGTGGTACTTCAAACATTAATTTAAATTAGAAGGTCCCGTGGCCATCTTCTTTTCAGGCGCCTCGGAGGATTATCAGGGATTTTTAAGGATGAAACATTAAGAATTGATGGGTTAGAAGTTTAATGGTATGAAAAGACGCATATCTGTTTTGGGCCAAATCTGCAACGAGTGGGATGTTAAGGTCTTTGTGAATGAGTTTATTTGTAACGTAATAAGGAGCATCAAGAATTTTATGTAGGATATTGAATTGTAAGGATTGGATGCGAGAGGAATTTGATGGTTTGGTGGAGCCCCAGAGCTCAATTCCATATGTTCAAATTGGTCTGATTATCGTAGTGTATACTGAATGGGAAGTTTAGAGCATTTGTCAAGTAAGTGTTGTAGCAATCGGAATCTACGAGCAGTTTCTTGTCGTTTCAGTCTTGTGTGTGCATTCCAAGTAAGTCTCTTTAAACACATTTAAAATATTAACTAAATCAAATTAAAAACTAATAAAAATCAAAATAATTCTCTTTCAATTTTCTTTAAATAAATATTAGTAATACTAGAGATAAAAAAAAAAAACCAAGGTACATAAAAAACAATAACGTTTACAAAGCTTAAAGCTGATTTAAACTTTTATGTTCTCTTAAAATTTTACCAAATATAGTCAGGTTTAAATGAGCAAATTATCTAGGATTAACCCAAGATAGTAACTGACCAATTCTAGATAAAATTTCTTAGTAAATAAATACTCGAGTAAACTAAGGCCATTTTTTGCTTTTTAAATTGCATATTTTACTGACACATAACTGAAAATTACGAATCTTAATAGTTCACCCACGTTTCACTTTGAAAAGCCACCTTTCTATTCAGCCAATTTAGTTATACATATAGAATAAACCTGTTATTAAGCATTATTCTACTGATAACATAATTACGAACCTGAGATAATGTGAAACCCGCCCCTATATCTCAAAGACTTCCTCGCAGACTCCAGACTGAACGCGTCCCATTCACACATCTTCCATGGCTTCTTCCAGGGATCTTGTACTGATTCAGGAAACGTGCAATCGTGTCACTCTTACATGTTTATTACGTAACAATTATCCGTGTCAGTCTTAGTGTTGTTAAAGATGGGACAAACTTACATAGGCTTCGTCCGGTAGTGATAGAATTTTGTGAGTTAATTAAAAAGAAAGTAGGTAAAAGCTTCCTCGAACAATCTTTTTATATTCCGACTTGATTTTGTTTTTAAATTTTAATTTAATAATACTAATTTATTTATTAATTATCCAAATAGTCTCAAACATCTATATCAAAATATATTGCATGTCCAACGTTTCGGCTGATCCGGCCATCATCAAGGATAAACTTAAAAAATAATATTACAAATGGAGTCGAAAGAGGATTACATCAAAAAACGGTCCTACAACTTGCGAAACCCAACCTCGACACGAGGACTTAAGCCCAAGCAGCTGCAGGACGTTATGTTATAAATTCTATTATTCACACTACTTCTGTTTTATTTGTTATTATTTTTTCTCTCTTCTTTTTTTTTTCAAATTAACTTGTTTTTTTTACTCATTTAGAAGGCAATTGTTTGATTGTTGAGGTCTACGAATGTCGTTATTTTTGTTATTAATTTTACTTTACTCTTTTGTTAAGAAGCATTATTTTTATCTTAGTTTTATTTTCAAATTATAACGTTGTGTATATTGTAGTTGTTGTTGTTGGTTGTGGCTTTTGGGCGTAAACCCCTGAGGTAATCAACGCCCACATTTCTCACTTTACAATTCTATTTCAAGATTTGAAATTCTTTAGATAATTTCTAAATAAGTTTAAATAATTACTTATTTTAAAACTTTTTAATACATATGAAAAACTTTTGGGTTTAGATCTTATTCAGAAGATTATTCCTTTTTAAGAAAATTAAAACCAATTATATGTTTTTTTGGTCATCATTCAGGCCATCCGAAACACTCGGTCCCACACCCAATCTACGTAAGTTCATGCAATAGAAATGACATTCCTCAAATATGTGACTGACTGTAAGTAAACTGTTGCAGTATTGACATTTTGGTTATTTATCACAGGACAGGTTGCTTATTTATCAGATATGCATGAGTTAAATTCGTATGACCTATTCTCAACCTGGCTATAGCTACCTCCTCCCTGCGATTGGAATGGTTTGATGTGGTCCATGGTTTAATGTTTTTTTTAATAGTTTTTAATTTTCTCGGTGGGCTTTTATTCCACATGGCTTGCCAACTAGCTAATATTTCATTTTTCATCGGAAGACTTATTCATATATATTGTAGTTAGGGGGGTATTTTCTATGAGACTACACCAGCCTCCATAATCAACTGTTGAAAAAAAAATATAACTATTGATAATGGTTATATTAACCGTGTAAGGCCCACCAGGCCAATCTGGTTTTAAATATTTTTAAAAAATAAAATTATAACTTATTATTAACATTAATAATTTTTTTTTAACATTGGCGCGATAGACCGTGAAGGGCCAAGGGCCAAGTTTCATTACGTGGTTTTCATAGGGTGGGTTCGTCACTCCCACACATATTTTTGCGAGTGCCACCCATTGGCTAACGGGCCTCACAAATGCCTGGGGAGAGGCTGTGAGTGTATTATATAATTATATACTTTAAAAAACATTAATTAACAACATTGAATTAACATTAATAAAGCATTATTAATTATAATTTGCACACATTAATTTTAGTATTACTGCCTCGCATTGATTTAATAAAATTTGCAGGCTATTATGCCCGAGTCATTTTAACACAGCTAATAAACCAACATCCTATAAAACCAACAAGGGAAAACATAGTTCAGTATTCCTATTTCTCTACTCCTTAAAGGATAGAAATTATTATTAAAAGTGACAAATACAACTAAATTAAAATATAGAATGGTCGAAATTTATTATTAAGAAAATATGGTTTCCCTTTTGAGAAGTACCTGCCTACATTCCTCATTTATTTTAAAATCCATCAAATACAGCCCACTCCATTCATACAACCACCAGCGATTCCATTAAATTACAACTAATTTGGGTAATATCCCCCCACCTTTATCCTGTGGAATATCTAAATTTAAAAAAAATATTGCGATCCTTCAAAATTTTTAACCAATTACGTTTCGGGGTCCCCTGAGTTCAAATAGCGAAGTATCGGTAAATGGTCTGTGTGTGTGAACAGCCCAACTCAAAAACGAAACTGAGCGTACGAACGTACTAAACTGAAATTACAAATTCAAAAACGAGTATAAGCCTGAGATGTGACAGCATATTTTTCAATATAATCGACCGGCCGGATGTGCCACCTTGAAGAATCGATTTTTTACAGACTTTCTACCTTTTCAAAATTGGCTCTTCCGATTTTGAATAAACTGGCTATGTGAATGTAGAATTGAATTATCTTTAGTATCATCGATCGCGGTAATCATCTTTTAGATTTTACTTTCAATTTTCTTTATTTAAAAAAAAAATAGTTCACATTGTTAGAAATAGTAAATAATGGATAAATCTAAATATTAAAAAAAAAATGAATAACCAATAAAAAAAGAAAAAAATACATCTAAATTCGAACGAGAACGCAAAAAGATCATTCCCGATTGTAATACGACTTCTTTATCTTTTGATAAACTGGTGTTATCTTGGCAGGAACAAAATTTAATATATTCGTTATTCAGGAGAAACCTTAAAATACCCCTAAAATTTTTATAGCAATAGTGTGAAATAGCAACACTGAAGAAGGAATAGGTGAGAAGGTTACTTTTGGTGTGGTTGTTGTTGTGGATCGACGAGTGGAAATTTCTACGAGCTTGTGGGAGGTGTTTTTAAAAAAAAAAATGTATGCGTGTTAACGACTGAGTATAAACTTTTAGTTACTAGAGTGATGTCAAAGACTTTTTATGACCTGTCAATGAATTTATTGCCTTCATTAAGCAGAGGATTAAATTGGAATGGAGACAAATGTGGAAAAATGTTTGCGATAACAAATTAAGGGAAATTAGAACTGACGTCTTCCCTTGGATACCATCAACGAGAAATGTGCGCAGAGATGAGGTGATTTTGATGCGCCTTCGAATCGTTTATCTTATGGCCCGCGATTCTTCACCTGCATGCCAAACTTAAGGAAAAGGACTTACTGTTTACAGTCTGTAACATTTTTAAAGAATATCGAGTATATAACTCCCTCAAATATTTATATGATATACCAGCAGATCTCCATTCCATCTAGCAGAATAACAAACAACCCAAGGATAAACTTTTTGAGTGTCTCCTTCATTCCAAGCTATACCATGAAATATCAAACTTTACCACAGGTTTCCATGTTCCAATAGTTTCAGATATTAATATAATTGTAGTCATGCATCGAGACCTTTGCCCCCGTACAAGTTCACAGCCCAAAAGTTTTAAATTACAATTCTATTCTATCCTTTGCTATTTAGGAAATTAAGGTAATGATGACCCATACGTGGTTGGTGCCTTAAATAATTAAATAAAAAAACGTTAGTTATCTATCAAGTAATGTTTTATGGATTAATTTCTGTATGGTGTATTGATTTTGACCCGAAATTATTGTTCTACGGCATTAAACTAAGTTGTGACTGAGCAAATATTTGGGTTTTCTAAAGGTATTGTTCATTGTTGCGGCCAACATATGGTCCACAAATCGATTATAGGGACATATGATTTTTATTACGTCAAAAAACAAAACAACTACTCTCTGTTGTTTTTTATACTGCAAAGATAGACAGATGACGTCTTAGCGTCCCAGTGTGCACACACATATCGTCTTCATTGTTTCCTCACTATGTCTCGTAGTTAAATATTAAAAAAAAAAAATTATTTTGTCTTATAAGGTCCGAAAATTCACTTCCAGGGTGTCTAAATGTGGCAGTTATTGCCCATCCAGAGAAAGTTTAAAGAATTACCATCTTTTAAGCAAACACCCACGACAGCAAATGTCATAGTTTACTCAATGGTTGTAGTTGTAACAGCTATGTATAATACTGTCACTATCGCTTCAACAGCACAAAAAATTGCTGCTATAAGTTGCCAATGTACGATCATTTAGGAATTATATTTTTTAGATATACTTAGTTTATTGAAGAGAAATTATACAATCTTCAACAAATTAAGGGAATTAAGTGTTAGTGTTTAAATATTCATTCATTAAATATTTACAGATATGGGAGAATAAAAAAAAAAAATAGAAAAAGAAAAAAATATAAATGATAACAATAGTACTCACTGAATGAAAATAAAAAATAAATTTAAAATAATAATAATAAATAAATATGTAAATAAAAGAAAATGCTATCTTATAGTCTTTTTTTGACGATTTGGAATAAAATATGAAACAATATCCAAAATATAATAAAATAAATCTGACCAAATAATAAAAAATGATTGATGTTCAAGAGAAAAAAATATTTACTTTCTGTAACCCCAAGCCAAGTCCTGCCACCCTCTTGTGAAAGGGAAATCATGGCTCCCAGAGATCCCAGAGCTTCTCTCCCAACCGCGACACTGGTCAGAGCGCTTGAGTCGCATACCCTAATGATTTGAGTAGAGAAGTTGACTAGTGCGAGAACTTATTTTTGGAATAAGCCAAATAACTTATAAGTTGTTATATCATAAACTAAAACTTAACGAATAGTTATTTAAGTGATTTTGGAATGAATACATTTCAATGAAAGTATTTAGTTATTTCCTTCAATATTGAATAATATTAATGCGAAAATAAACAAATAGGGCCGTCTGTAGCCGACGGAGTTAAGGCATCTACCTTAGCAACCTCAATCAACCAACCGGTCCTCAGGCGGAGGGTGGAGGTATTTCGTGGTGTTTCAACAAAATGAAAATTTGAATTCCTCCACTATGGTAAGAATAGGTTAGTAACCTATAGATACCTCCCCTCACCAATATAGAAATGATCAAACGAGGGATAAAAAAAATTATTTATAGGCAACTACTAATAGTTTTTAATTGATTATTTTTTAGATAATTATTTTTTAGTTATTCAACTAAAAAAATATTAACTACACCGTGCTGTATGTATTGATGGTACTACATGCCTCTTGATTTTCATCACTCAACCCTATGTTCCGGAATGAAAATCTGTATGCATACATCTACACAGGGTCTTCCCATATCATCAAAGAAGTAATATCAAATTTATGAAAAAAAAAAAATAGATAATAGATTTCTTAAAGAGATAGAACAGCTCTTGCTCTACGACATGTGATTTTAGCACCTCGTAGATAAGGGTGAACGATATTTTGTATTATATTAACGGTTGAAGAGGTGGAAGACTAAATTGATATACGTAGGGTTCTCCGATAATCCTTAATAACGTGGAGATATAAGCGCTCATAATACGCCCTACCCCACCCCTAACAGTCTCCAAGACTTTCTTATATTGCCCAAGTCATAATCCTTATTAGCCAGGCCGATCTATCGGGTGTGGGGAAGAAGGGCTTGATTTCATCGCTGCAAAATCACAGCCTTATACGAATTCATAAATTAATTAATAGATTTTTGGTTGTGCACAGAATGTATTATTTCTATGTATTTGAATTTTTAAATTATTTAAGATTAAATTATAGTGCTATTTACGCTTCACACAACTCTCTCTTAGGCGCCCCTAAGTTTTGTGTAGATTGGTGGGCTCATATTGAAGTTGTCGCTATTTTGGTTATTTTCGAAAGAAAAAAAAATTCTATTTGTAAGGGGCTAATAGTTTTAAATAGTAAAATAATAGAGATGAAGGATGAATGTTACGTAGGGGTTCAAAAGGAACCTTTACTAGTCCAACCGTGAAAGGTAAATGAAAAGAAAAGAAATGAACTGCCGAATTTTGTTATAATTGTATTTTAAAATGTGAACATAATAAAAGGAACGCAAAATATACAAACTAGAAAAAAAAAGAAGAAAGCAAACTTGAAACTATTACAAAAATTATATGAATTGAACAAAAGATAGAAGAAACAAAGACTTATATCACCGGTGATTGATGGGGGCCCCGGTTGTGGTTGTTGTCTTGATCGGATGTTCTCGTGGAGGCAGATCGACAAAAGGACATACGTTCGCCTGCCTTGTCCTCTTGGAGGATGAGCCAATGTAGTGCCTAAAATGATGTAGATGACGGAGGTGACCAGGATGTCGTGGGTGTTTGCTTAAAAGATGGTAATTCTTTAAACTTTCTCTGGATGGGCAATAACTGCCACATTTAGACACCCTGGAAGTGAATTTTCGGACCTTATAAGACAAAATAATTTTTTTTTTTAAATATTTATTTATTGCTATTTACAACTGTACATTATAATACATTTAGTATATCTGATCTAAGTCAAAATATTTTTTTTTTAATTATTTATTTAATGTAATTTACAACAGTACAAAATTATACAATAGGTAAATATGTGGTATGTTTCATATACACTTGAAAATCTTGGGAAGGAACCACCCATTGGTGGTACTTCAAACATTAATTTAAATTAGAAGGTCCCGTGGCCATCTTCTTTTCAGACGCCTCGGAGGATTCAAAATAATTTAAAATTAATTTGTCTCTAATGAAAGCTACCCACTTCGGTAGTAGCCGCTATAGTGTAAACTGCATGACAGTTGCTGTCGTGACAGAATTTTCTATGACATTACATTTGCCGTGGTGCATACATTTGAGAGAGTATTTTACAATAGTAACTGGTACTGGTATTTGGTGGGGGGAACAAGTCCAGACAGTGGACCTATATGTTACAATAGTAAATGTACTATTATGTTAAGGCCAATGAGATAGTAAATTTAGGTGTTAATCTGAAATGGTTTTTGCCAAATACTGACACATTGTCCAGCTATCATCTATGTGTCAGGTCCAACAATAATCGATATATTATTCAGCTTGCATTTATTTCATACTGAGGAGAAGATTTTAATATGGAACGTGCTTTTAATATGTATGGATCGCACCGGATATTTCGGCTCCAAAACTGGACCGATCTATGATGAAACTACTCCATATTTTATCTCCCATATTATTATCCTTACCAATTGCTTAATAATTTAAGTTGAGTGACAAAAATTCAAGTAATGCGAAAAAATATAAATTATGATTTAGATACATTACTAGTATGTGAAGACCAATCTCTGATTTGCATCATTTCTATTATTGTGGGGTTTTTGTTAAGTTAAATTTATGGTTTGACGTTATTCTGTGGTTAGTGAGTGAAGTGGAATCTATATTTAACTTTTTTACAGTTTATGAAGAGTTGTTTAATCCTAGTTTCCAGTTTTTTAGATGTCTCCCCAATATATATTTGTTCATAATTCTTACAGTCAAGCCTATAAACCGCATTTACCATTTCCATTTTATCTATTTTGTATAATATTATTCTAAATTATCATAATCCAATGAATATTTCCTTAACAAAGCGTTAACAAGCATAATACTTACATAGAGAATTTTTTCTCCTCTTGAGATCCTTAATTCATATTTTCAATTAGCACACTTAATCCTCAAACAACCTATATACTAAAAATATACGAGATATTACTTCCACACATTTGTTTATTAGCTAATTAATACTATATTATATAATACTATAGTAGTATTATTAATACTAATTAAGCCGTATATTAGCCGTATATAGCTTCAGGGATATAGTTCAGCGTAGAGCTCACACCTGTTCAGTGATAAACGGGCTTGAGAAGATCAGAGGGTGTCCGAAAAATCCGAGGGATTTCTGTCTGTAATCATTGACGCCCTAGCTGATAACAAAGGATTTTCCTCCTTCAGTCTAAAATGGTGTAGGCCAGAAGACCTCTTACGTAAATTAATTTATCATCATTAGCACTAAAACTGTCCATAAAAAAGTATATCATTGATAAAAATTCCATTTATTTTTTTGAATTAAAGAAATATAGCGAATGATGTATATGATGATAAAGAATAAACAATTAAATATTAATATTATTGTCAGTAAATTCAGAAACCCAATCATTTATGTTTTAATTAGTATAAATAAAGGATTAATTATTTAGTTTTGGTTTTAAATACTAAGATTTTCAATCTGTTACCAACAGAAGGAAAAAGCTAGCCGTCATGACGGCTTAATATGTTACGTTCAATAGACATAAACAAATTCTGATTTGGTGATTCTCACTTTTTAAGTGTATTTAAATTATTACTTATTGTGATGTTTTATTCAGTTTTTTATTCAGTTCAATTTTGTATGAACATAATTTTCCATATCGTTTTCCAACTGAAATTCAAAATCATTACATTTTGAGTTACTTTAAGTAGTGTTTCAGAATAAATATAACCTCTAATGAACTTAAAATTTGTATCTTGTTTAACATCGAAGTGATCTTAACAAAGATATATTTTTTTTAATTTAATTTATTTATCTGATACCAGATCGGCCTGGTGGGCCTTACATGGTTAATTTTTTTTTCAACAATTGATTATGACGGGGGTAATCAACAATTAATTATTATTACAATAATAATTCTTAATAAAATATAAAAGTAAAGTTAATAACAAAAACAAGGACATTTGTGGATTTAACAAAATAAATAATTGCCTTCTAATTGAAAAAATATATATAGTGAATTTAATAAGATATATTAATGTGAAAATATGAAGAGAATAAAAAAAGAAATGAAGATAAAATAAAATTTCAGAGTTACAATAACAGAACTGATAAATATAAAATCTGTATAACAAGATGCCCTGCAACAGCCTTCAGTTTTAGGGTTGTGGTTGCGTTTCCCCAGTTGAGGAACTTCATGAACCTTTTTTTTTAATATTATCCTCTATTGCCTCTATTTGTAATTCCCGATGGAATTGGCTGTTTCTTACAAACCAAGGAAAGATATAATCAATTATTTAGATTCAATAAAAATGTTGGATCTGTTCTAGTCAGCTTTAACCGAATGTTTGCAGTTTTGATATTTTTTGGTACTTGGTTAACTTTTGTGGAGTCTTTATCGTAGTATTTTTTCAATTAGGGACTGCACAAGAACGATAAGGAATATAGCCCGTAATAGATAATTGCTTAAGTAACAAAGAAAACCGAAAAAAAAAACGAAATAAATTAAAATAACATTCACACTGAGTAGATAAGCATAGTGAATGTTTATGTCAAAATGACGTCATGCCAAAACAAATAATTGCAACTTGATTTTTTATACAGAGAAAAAAAAACTTAAATTAAATTTTAAA